>NW_027257992.1:110000-127500 GCF_045791955.1 Oncorhynchus clarkii lewisi | reverse complement strand
ACAACCCCCACACGCTTGACAGAAGGGGCAAGCGTGTCAATATAACACTTCGCCATGTGGAAGATTAAGTTGTTTACGTTCACATTTTTATAGCAGTCAGCAAAAAGAGTCTCTGGATTGTCCATGAGTATTTTTTGTACTCTTTCCTTCTCGTTTTTTGACATCCAAGAGGTCCTGTATTGTGATGACCTCTGCACAAGGTGAAGCCATGGCGCAGGTGAGCCTCTAAAAAGCCTCTGCATTTGACTGGAGAAGGCTGTGAAACTCTCCTGCCAGTGTTGTGGCTCAAGGGCTTTGACACCTCTCACTTCACACCTCAGTGCTCATTAAAGTTGCTGCTGGATCTGTCCGGTCCTAGCTTGGTAGCCTTAACTTAGCATTCAGTCCTTATAAGTTAAAATAGATTACTGTAATGTATTTTTTCTTGTCTTGGCTTTTAAAAGTAGTGTCATGACGTTGGCCTGGGGGTAGGTTTATGACAGTCATAAATACCTCCCTCCCCCCTTTTCCTCTCTACCCTACTGATGTGACATTTGAAAATCCTTTGGTTAACATACAGTGGGGCAAAAAAGTATTTAGTCAGCCACCAATTGTGCAAGTTCTCCCACTTAAAAATATGAGAGAGGCCTGTAATTTTCATCATAGGTACACTTCAGCTATGACAGACAAAATGAGAAAAAAAATCCAGAAAATCACATTGTAGGATTTTTAATGAATTTATTTGCAAATTATGGTGGAAAATAAGTATTTGGTCACCTACAAACAAGCAAGATTTCTGGCTCTCACAGACCTGTAACTTCTTCTTTAAGAGGCTCCTCTGTCCTCCACTCGTTACCTGTATTAATGGAACCTGTTTGAACTTGTTATCAGTATATATGACACCTGTCCACAACCTCAAACAGTCACACTCCAAACTCCACTATGGCCAAGACCAAAGAGCTATCAAAGGACACCAGAAACAAAATTGTAGACCTGCACCAGGCTGGGAAGACTGAATCTGCAATAGGTGTACTGCTTAAGCCAGTACATGTCCAGGCCCGTCTGAAGTTTGCTAGAGGGCGTTTGGAAGATCCAGGAGAAGATTGGGAGAATGTCATATGGTCAGATGAAACCAAAATATAACTTTTTGGTAAAAACTCAACTCGTCGTTTTTGGAGGACATAGAATGTTGAGTTGCATCCAAAGAACACCATACCTACTGTGAAGCATGGGGGTGGAAACATCATGCTTTGGGGCTGTTTTTCGGGCAAAGGGACCAGGACAACTGATCCGTGTAAAGGAAAGAACGAATGGGGCCATGTATTGTGAGTTTTTGAGTGAAAACCTCCTTCCATCAGCAAGGGCATTGACGATGAAACGTGTCTGGGTCTTTCAGCATGACAATGATCCCAAACACACAGCCCGGGCAACGAAAGAGTGGCTTCATAAGAAGCATTTCAAGATCCTGGAGTGGCCTAGCCAGTCTCCAGATCTCAACCCCATAGAAAATCTTTGGAGGGGGTTGAAAGTCCGTGTTGCCCAGCAACAGCCCCAAAACATCACTGCTCTAGAGGAGATCTGCATGGAGGAATGGGCCAAAATACCAGCAACAGTGTGTGAAAACCTTGTGAAGACTTACAGAAAACGTTTGACCTCTGTCATTGCCAACAAAGGGTATATAACAAAGTATTGAGAAACTTTTGTTATTGACCAAATACTTATTTTCCACATTAATTTGCAAATAAATTCATTAAAAATCCTACAATTTGATTTTCTGGATTTTTTCTCCTAATTTTGTCTGTCATAGTTGAAGTGTACCTATGATGAAAATTACAGGCCTCTCTCATATTTTTAAGTGGGAGAACTTGCACAATTGGTGGCTGACTAAATACTTTTTCCCCCCACTGTATGAGTTGTACGTTTTATATTTGGGTTAAAACAGGAAACATCTGAGCAAAACAACAACTACACATTTTCTGAAATGTATTTATTTAAAATAAATCTGCTCTCGTTATCCACTATTCCTTACCCACTGTCTTCATAACAGTAGAGCAGCTATGGATAGGCTCTATAGAACCACTGACAAAACATACCAGTATGGATAGACTCTATAGACATTACATTATCCACTATTCGTTATCCATTATACCAGTAGAGCAGCTATGGATAGACTCTATAGACATTACATTATCCACTGTCTTTATACCAGTATGGATAGACTCTATAGACATTACATTATCCACTGTCTTTATACCAGTATGGATAGACTCTATAGACATTACATTATCCACTATTCATTACCCACTGTCTTTATACCAGTATGGATAGACTCTATAGACATGACATTATCCACTGTCTCTATACCAGTATGGATAGACTCTATAGACATTACATTATCCACTATTCATTACCCACTGTCTTTATACCAGTATGGATAGACTCTATAGACATGACATTATCCACTGTCTTTACACCAGTATGGATAGACCCATTACTCTGGAGATATCAGTTTAAGCTGCCACTGCTAAGAAGTTAGCAGTGGCAGAAGAAGTATATAGACATTACATTATCCACTGTCTTTATACCAGTATGGATAGACTCTAGAGACATTACATTATCCACTGTCTTTATACCAGTATGGATAGACTCTAGAGACATTACATTATCCACTGTCTTTATACCAGTATGGATAGACTCTAGAGACATTACATCATCCACTGTCTCTATACCAGTATGGATAGATTCTATATCCATTACATTATCCACTGTCTTTACACCAGTATGGCTAGACTCTATAGACATTACATTATCCACTATTCATTATCCACTGTCTCTATACCAGTATGGATAGACTCTAGAGACATTACATTATCCACTGTCTTTATACCAGTATGGATAGACTCTAGAGACATTACATTATCCACTGTCTTTATACCAGTATGGATAGACTCTAGAGACATTACATCATCCACTGTCTCTATACCAGTATGGATAGATTCTATATCCATTACATTATCCACTGTCTCTATACCAGTATGGATAGACTCTAGAGACATTACATTATCCACTGTCTTTACACCAGTATGGATAGACTCTATAGACATTACATTATCCACTGTCTTTATACCAGTATGGATAGACTCTATAGACATTACATTATCCACAGTCTTTACACCAGTATGGATAGACTCTATAGACATTACATTATCCACTATTCATTATCCACTGTCTCTATACCAGTATGAATAGACTCAATGTAATGGATATAATCTACTATTCATTACCCACTGTCTTTATACCAGTATGGATAGACTCTATAACCATTACATTATCCACTGTCTTTATACCAGTATGGATAGACTCTATAGACATTACATTATCCACTGTCTTTACACCAGTATGGCTAGACTCTATAGACATTACATTATTCACTATTCATTATCCACTGTCTCTATACCAGTATGGATAGACTCTATGTAATGGATATAATCTACTATTCATTACCCACTGTCTTTATACCAGTATGGATAGACTCTATAACCATTGCATTATCCACTGTCTTTACACCAGTATGGATAGATTCTATATCCATTACATTATCCACTGTCTCTATACCAGTATGGATAGACTCTATAGACATTACATTATCCACTGTCTTTACACCAGTATGGATAGACTCTATAACCATTACATTATCCACTGTCTTTACACCAGTATGGATAGACTCTATAGAGATTACATTACCCACTGTCTTTACACCAGTATGGATATACTCTATAACCATTACATTATCCACTGCCTTTATACCAGTATGGATAGACTCTATAACCATTACATTATCCACTGTCTCTATACCAGTATGGATAGACTCTATAACCATTACATTATCCACTGTCTTTACACCAGTATGGATAGACTCTATACCCATTACATTATCCACTGTCTTTACACCAGTATGGATAGACTCTATAGAGATTACATTACCCACTGTCTTTACACCAGTATGGATAGACTCTATAACCATTACATTATCCACTGTCTTTACACCAGTATGGATAGACTCTATACCCATTACATTATCCACTGTCTTTACACCAGTATGGATAGACTCTATAGACATTACATTATCCACTATTCATTATCCACTGTCTCTATACCAGTATGGATAGACTCTATAGACATTACATTATCCACTGTCTTTATACCAGTATGGATAGACTCTATAGACATTACATTATCCACAGTCTTTACACCAGTATGGATAGACTCTATAGACATTACATTATCCACAGTCTTTACACCAGTATGGATAGACTCTATAGACATTACATTATCCACTATTCATTATCCACTGTCTTTACACCAGTATGGATAGACTCTATAGACATTACATTATCCACTATTCATTATCCACTGTCTCTATACCAGTATGGATAGACTCTATAGACATTACATGATCCACTGTCTTTATACCAGTATGGATAGACTCTATAGACATTACATTATCCACAGTCTTTACACCAGTATGGATAGACTCTATAGACATTACATTATTCACTATTCATTATCCACTGTCTCTATACCAGTATGAATAGACTCAATGTAATGGATATAATCTACTATTCATTACCCACTGTCTTTATACCAGTATGGATAGACTCTATAGACATTACATTATCCACTGTCTTTACACCAGTATGGCTAGACTCTATAGACATTACATTATCCACTGTCTTTACACCAGTATGGATAGACTCTATAACCATTACATTATCCACTGTCTTTACACCAGTATGGATAGACTCTATAACCATTACATTATCCACTGTCTTTACACCAGTATGGATAGATTCTATATCCATTACATTATCCACTGTCTCTATACCAGTATGGATAGACTCTATAGACATTACATTATCCACTGTCTTTACACCAGTATGGATAGACTCTATAACCATTACATTATCCACTGTCTTTACACCAGTATGGATAGACTCTATAACCATTACATTATCCACTGCCTTTATACCAGTATGGATAGACTCTATAGACATTACATTACCCACTGTCTTTACACCAGTATGGATAGACTCTATAACCATTACATTATCCACTGCCTTTATACCAGTATGGATAGACTCTATAACCATTACATTACCCATTGTCTTTACACCAGTATGGATAGACTCTATACCCATTACATTATCCACTATTCATTATCCACTGTCTTTACACCAGTATGGATAGACTCTATAGACATTACATCATCCACTGTCTTTACACCAGTATGGATAAACCCATTACTCTGGAGACATTAGTTTAAGCTGCCACTGCTAAGAAGCCACAGCTATATTGTTCAGTCACTTATTCACTCACAACTCATTACCCATCATCGTACTGTTTACCATGGCTGAGTCCCAAATGGCTTCATTTCCCCACTGTATTCTTCACTACTTTTGACCAGAGGCATATGGGCCGAAGTAGTGCACCATAAAGGGAAGAGGGTGCCATTTTGGGATGCGTACTATGAAACAGTGCTGCCCTGCCCTATAATGGGACAAGAACAGCCTCGAGCTCGATCCCCAATCAGAAAATAGCAATCTTATCAAGACGAGGGAGACGAAGAAGTAGCTAACGAACTGAGTGTGGATTACTGATGTTAATTAGCTAGTGGAGGATAGTGACAGACACGCACATCTATCTCAATCCTCTGAAGACTCACACGACTACAGCATGGACGAGATGTGGGGCTTATTGAGAATGGGTTGGGTGTTTTGTCAGTTGTTCTTATTGAGAATGGGTTGGGTGTTTTGTCAATGGGGCTTGTTGAGAATGGGTTGGGTGTTTTGTCAGTGGTGCTTGTTGAGAATGGGTTGGGTGTTTTGTCAGTGGGGCTTGTTGAGAATGGGTTGGGTGTTTTGTCAGTGGGGCTTGTTGAGAATGGGTTGGGTGTTTTGTCAGTGGGGCTTGTTGAGAATGGGTTGGGTGTTTTGTCACTGGTGCTTGTTGGGAATGGGTTGGGTGTTTCGTCAGTGGTGCTTGTTGAGAATGGGTTGAGAATGGGTTGAGTGTTTTGTCAGTGGTGCTTTTTTAGAATGGGTTGAGAACGGGTTGGGTGTTTTGTCAGTGGTGCTTGTTGAGAATGGGTTGAGAACGGGTTGGGTGTTTTGTCAGTGGTGCTTGTTGAGAATGGGTTGAGAACGGGTTGAGTGTTTTGTCAGTGGTGCTTTTTGAGAATGGGTTGAGAACGGGTTGAGTGTTTTGTCAGTGGTGCTTGTTGAGAATGGGTTGGGTGTTTTGTCAGTGGTGCTTGTTGAGAATGGGTTGAGAATGGGTTGAGTGTTTTGTCAGTGGTGCTTGTTGAGAATGGGTTGAGAATGGGTTGAGTGTTTTGTCAGTGGTGCTTGTTGAGAATGGGTTGAGAATGGGTTGAGTGTTTTTTGTCAGTGGTGCTTGTTGAGAATGGGTTGAGAACGGGTTGAGTGTTTTGTCAGTGGTGCTTTTTGAGAATGGGTTGAGAATGGGTTGAGTGTTTTGTCAGTGGTGCTTGTTGAGAATGGGTTGAGAACGGGTTGAGTGTTTTGTCAGTGGTGCTTGTTAAAAATGGGTTGAGAACGGGTTGAGTGTTTTGTCAGTGGTGCTTGTTGAGAATGGGTTGAGAATGGGTTGAGTGTTTTGTCAGTGGTGCTTGTTGAGAATGGGTTGAGAACGGGTTGAGTGTTTTGTCAGTGGTGCTTGTTGAGAATGGGTTGAGAACGGGTTGAGTGTTTTGTCAGTGGTGCTTGTTGAGAATGGGTTGGGTGTTTTGTCAGTGGTGCTTGTTGAGAATGGGTTGGGTGTTTTGTCAGTGGTGCTTGTTGAGAATGGGTTGGGTGTTTTGTCAGTGGTGCTTGTTGAGAATGGGTTGAGAATGCGTTGGGTGTTTTGATAGTGGTGCTTGTTGAGAATGGGTTGAGAATGGGTTGGGTGTTTTGTCAGTGGTGCTAGTTGAGAATGGGTTGGGAGTTTTGATAGTGGTGCTTGTTGAGAATGGGTTGAGTGTTTTGTCAGTGGTGCTTGTTGAGAATGGGTTGGGAGTTTTGATAGTGGTGCTTGTTGAGAATGGGTTGGGTGTTTTGTCAGTGGTGCTTGTTGAGAATGGGTTGAGAATGCGTTGGGTGTTTTGATAGTGGTGCTTGTTGAGAATGGGTTGAGAATGGGTTGGGTGTTTTGTCAGTGGTGCTTGTTGAGAATGGGTTGGGTGTTTTGTCAGTGGTGCTAGTTGAGAATGGGTTGGGTGTTTTGTCAGTGGTGCTAGTTGAGAATGGGTTGGGTGTTTCGTCAGTGGTGCTTGTTGAGAATGGTTTGGGTGTTTTGTCAGTGGTGCTAGTTGAGAATGGGTTGGGTGTTTTGTCAGTGGTGCTAGTTGAGAATGGGTTGGGTGTTTCGTCAGTGGTGCTTGTTGAGAATGGGTTGGGTGTTTTGTCAGTGGTGCTAGTTGAGAATGGGTTGGGTGTTTCGTCAGTGGTGCTAGTTGAGAACAGGTCAGTGTTTCGTCAACCAGACATTAATCTTGTGACATATTTTACATATGCAGTTGCTGCATTCATTTTTGGACTTATAAACGAGTCAATAAATGAATATAACTTATGAATTAATCAATAAATTAATCAATTAAAATAACTTATAAATGAATCAATAAATTAATCAATGAATATGACTCGTAAATGAATCAATAAATCAATAAATTAATTAACATAACGTATTAATGAATCAATCAATTAGTCAATGAATATAACTTATAAATTAATCAATAAACTAATCAATGTATAACTTATACATGAATCAAAAAATGAATCAATTAATATTTGTTGTAAATGAATAAATAAATAATTTATTTTAAAATTATTTAAATTAAATTTAAATTATTTAAATTAACATATCTTATTAATTACTCAATGAATATAACTTATAAATTAATCAATGAATATAACTTATAAATGCTTCATGAGCTTAGTTCAAATGTCGTACTCCATCAGAACCCAAAATATAAGTCAATGTAAACCAAGACTTTATTGAAGTCAATGTAAACCAAGACTTTGTTGAAGTCAATTTAAACCAAGACTGTATTGAAGTCAATGTAAACCAAGACTGTATTGAAGTCAATGTAAACCAAGACTTTATTGAAGTCAAGATGGTTCAAACGATCGTGTTGATATCATGGTATAGTCAGCCGTTGCATCCATTGGTCTGCATATGACTTTGAGAGTAGTTACATTTCTCCAGGAACATCCTTCAGCTTTTACCGAAACGGGGCTGTTGGAAAGAGTTGTACTGTTTCCTCTGTGGATTACTCTTTAACGTTAGCAGTGTGAAAGAACAGGAGAATACTCTGTGGACTTGTCTGAGCTTCATTAGAACATGAAGCTGAAGCTGATTAGTTTATCTGATTCATTTAACTCTGATTCATTTAACTCTGATTCATTTAACTCTGATTCATTTAACACTGATTCATTTAACTCTGATTCATTTAACACTGATTCATTTGACACTGATTCATTTAACTCTGATTAATTTAACTCTGATTCATTTAACTCTGATTCATTTAACTCTGATTCATTTAACTCGTGATTCATTTAACTCGTGATTCATTTAACTCGTGATTCATTTTACTCGTGATTCATTTAACTTGCGATTTAATTTAACTAATTTGGAGCCAGAGACATAAAATATCACCAGATCAAATGTAGAGTCCACCTTGGCTGTGTGCCAAATGCCACCCTATTCCCTATAAGGGACCCTACTTTAACCAGGTCCAATAGGGAAGAGGGGGCCAAATGGCACTAACACGTGTGCCCTGCTCGAAGCTCTGCCAGAATTGAAGTGACTTCTCTATTACAATCCACGTTGGCGACCTGTTTAAACATGCTGCTTGTATTGGTTCAGTAAAGAGGGGCTTTCTTAAAAGGGAGCGTCACAACCCAGACTGCGATGACATAACACAGATCACAGCTCTGTTGAAACAGACAGCTTTTACATGGTCCTCCTCATTCAACACTTTTCTAATTGTACAGACAACTCAAGTCTGGGGAGTGAAGAGCCCTGAGAGCTCACCTTGCAGTCTGAATTAGAACAATGCAGGTGATCTCTAATCTCCCGTGAGCAAGTGGGATCCTTAATTAGCCCAAATGTCCTCACATCCAACACACACACTCACATCCAACACACAGACAGTATATCTACTGGCTGTAGACACCCTGACCTGAGGACACTAATGAGACAGTAAACCTGACCTGAGATCAGTAATGAGTATACCTGACCCTACCGTGCTGATGGAAGTGTCAGGGTCTGGGCCGTTCGGCCGTCTCTGTTGGTTCACTGACTGGTGTTCCAGTCTCCTTATTCTGAGCCCTGGGGTCAGGGGTCAGGAGTCGTGGGCTTCTACCTGACAGGGTTTCATGCAGAGGTAATGCTCATGCCTAGGTCAAAGGTCACCAATTGCTAAAGATATTTCATATTTTTTTTAAAAAGACCTCATGATACTGTGTGATAGAGATATAGAGATGTATACATCTTACATTCAAAATTTGCTTCATTCAGCCTCCCGGGTGGCACAGTGGTTAAGGGCGCTGTGCCATCAGAGACTCTGGGTTCGCGCCCAGGCTCTGTCGTAACCGGCCGCGACCGGAAGGTCCGTGGGGCGACGCACAATTGGCCTAGCGTCGTCCGGGTTAGGGAGGACTTGGTCGGTAGGGATATCCTTGTCTCATCGTGCACCAGCGACTCCTGTGGCGGGCCGGGTGCAGTGTGCGCTAACCAAGGTTGCCAGGTGCACGGTGTTTCCTCCGACACATTGGTGCGGCTGGCTTCCGGGTTGGATGCGCGCTGTGTTAAGAAGCAGTGCGGCTTGGGTTGTGTATCGGAGGACGCAGGGATGACTTTCAACCTTCGTCTCTCCCGAGCCCGTACGGGAGTTGTAGCGATGAGACAAAATAGTAGCTACTACAACAATTGGACACCACGAAATTGGGGAGAAAAAGGGGTAAAATAAATAAATAAATAAATAAATAAATAAAACTTAATTCAGCTTGGAATTGAAGGCTATTGGCTAGGACATTAAGTACATTAAAGAATCGTCTCCGGGCAACGGAGGAACCATTCTGGAGTATTTAGTATTCACAGCCGATTCGCTACTCTACTGTTCCATTATCTGACACCTGTAGAGTTCACTTCAGCTCAGAGCAGAATGATATTAAACCCTGTAATGTGGTTCTGATATTTGGTCAGTATGATATTAAACCCTGTAACGTGGTTCTGATATTTGGTCAGTATGATATTAAACCCTGTAGTGTGGTTCTGATATTTGGTCAGTATGATATTAAACCCTGTAATGTGGTTCTGATACCTGGTCAGTATGATATTAAACCCTGTAGTGTGGTTCTGATATTTGGTCAGAATGATAATAAACCCTGTAATGTGGTTCTGATATTTGGTCAGTATGATAATAAACCCTGTAATGTGGTTCTGATGTGTGGTCAGTATGACCTCCTTATGTCACCATCTGTAGGTAAAGTGTTTTTCCCATGCCAAGCCAGCACTCTGGTCTAGTGTCGTTGTCCTTGTATCCTAACGCTGCAGTGTGTTTCCCATGCCAAGCCATCACTCTGGTCTAGTGTCGTTGTCCTTGTATCCTAACGCTGCAGAGAGTTTCCCATGCCAAGCCATCACTCTGGTCTAGTGTCGTTGCAGAGAGTTCCCCATGCCAAGCCATCACTCTGGTCTAGTGTCCTTGTCCTTGTATCCTAACGCTGCAGTGTGTTTCCCATGCCAAGCCATCACTCTGGTCTAGTGTCGTTGTCCTTGTATCCTAACGCTGCAGTGTGTTTTCCATGCCAAGCCATCACTCTGGTCTAGTGTCGTTGTCCTTGTATCCTAATGCTGCAGAGAGTTCCCCATGCCAAGCCATCACTCTGGTCTAGTGTCGTTGTCCTTGTATCCTAACGCTGCAGTGTGTTTCCCATGCCAAGCCATCACTCTGGTCCAGTGTCGTTGTCCTTGTATCCTAACGCTGCAGAGAGTTCCCCATGCCAAGCCATCACTCTGGTCTAGTGTCGTTGTCCTTGTATCCTAACGCTGCAGAGAGTTCCCCATGCCAAGCCATCACTCTGGTCTAGTGTCGTTGTCCTTGTATCCTAATGCTGCAGAGAGTTCTCCATGCCAAGCCATCACTCTGGTCTAGTGTCGTTGTCCTTGTATCCTAACGCTGCAGTGTGTTTCCCATGCCAAGCCATCACTCTGGTTTAGTGTCGTTGTCCTTGTATCTTAACGCTGCAGAGAGTTTCCCATGCCAAGCCAGCACTCTGGTCTAGTGTCGTTGTCCTTGTATCCTAATGCTGCAGAGAGTTTCCCATGCCAAGCCATCACTCTGGTCTAGTGTTGTTGCAGAGAGTTCCCCATGCCAAGCCATCACTCTGGTCTAGTGTCGTTGTCCTTGTATCATAACGCTGCAGAGAGTTTCCCATGCCAAATCAGCACTCTGGTCTAGTGTCCTTGTCCTTGGTTCATAACGCTGCAGAGAGTTCCCCATGCCAAGCCATCACTCTGGTCTAGTGTCGTTGTCCTTGTATCCTAATGCTGCAGAGAGTTTGAGAAGCAGCTGAGAAGGTGAAGATGACGTTTCATTACCAATGTCCAGAGGGCCATGGGCAGGGTGTCAGCCTGGTTTTCCACAGAGGGCCAACCTGGCAAGACTTCAGTCAGCGGGCTAGGGCCAATACCATCCAGGATATAATGCCAACCCTCTCCAGGCTACACAGCCAACAGCACCAACCCCCCCTGGGGCTGGCAGATGTGTAAGAAGCTGCAGTCAGCATGGAGCCCCTTTAACATTCAGCGCTGAGCCTCTATGATAGCCTACCATGTCTGGGGTAGAAGAAGCTGCAGTCAGCATGGAGCCCCTTTACCATTCAGCGCTGAGCCTCTATGATAGCCTACCATGTCTGAGGTAGAAGAAGCTGTAGTTAGCATGGAGCCCCTTTACCATTCAGCGCTGAGCCTCTATGATAGCCTACCATGTCTGGGGTAGAAGAAGCTGTAGTCAGCATGGAGCCCCTTTACCATTCAGTGCTGAGCCTCTATGATAGCCTACCATGTCTGGGGTAGAAGAAGCTGTAGTCAGCATGGAGCCCCTTTACCATTCAGCGCTGAGCCTCTATGATAGCCTACCATGTCTGAGGTAGAAGAAGCTGTAGTCAGCATGGAGCCCCTTTACCATTCAGCGCTGAGCCTCTATGATAGCCTACCATGTCTGGGTTAGAAGAAGCTGTAGTCAGCATGGAGCCACTTTACCATTCAGCGCTGAGCCTCTATAATAGCCTACCATGTCTGGGGTAGAAGAAGCTGTAGTCAGCATGGAGCCCCTTTACCATTCAGCGCTGAGCCTCTATGATAGCCTACCATGTCTGGGGTAGAAGAAGCTGTAGTTAGCATGGAGCCCCTTTACCATTCAGCGCTGAGCCTCTATGATAGCCTACCATGTCTGAGCAACATGTTAAGGAGCAACACGTTCAGGACCAACATGTTCAGGACCCAACACGTTCAGGAGCAACATGTTAAGGAGCAACACGTTCAGGACCAACATGTTCAGGACCAACATGTTCAGGACCAACATGTTCAGGACCAACATGTTCAGGACCCAACACGTTAAGGAGCAACATGTTCAGGACCAACATGTTCAGGACCAACATGTTCAGGACCAACATGTTCAGGACCCAACACGTTAAGGAGCAACATGTTCAGGACCAACATGTTCAGGACCAACACGTTCAGGAGAAACATGTTCAGGAGCAACATGTTCAGGACCAACACGTTCAGGAGCAAAATGTTCAGCAGCAACACGTTCAGGAGCAACACGTTAAGGAGCAACACGTTAAGGAGCAACACGTTCAGGAGCAACACGTTAAGGAGCAACACGTTAAGGAGCAACACGTTCAGGAGCAACACGTTCAGGACCAACATGTTCAGGACCAACATGATCAGGTGCAACACGTTCAGGAGCAACACGTTCAGGAGCAACACGTTCAGGACCAACATGTTCAGGACCAACATGATCAGGTGCAACACGTTCAGGACCAACACGTTCAGGACCAACATGTTCAGGGGCAACATGTTTAGGAGCAACATGAACTCCAGAGATTCCAGAGTCCTTCTGTGGAGACATTTAAGGTATTTATGTTAGCTAGATACTACAGTTGGTAAATAGACAGATAATGTATTTATGTTAGCTAGATACTACAGTTGGTAAATAGACAGATAATGTATTTATGTTAGCTAGATACTACAGTTGGTAAATAGACAGATAATGTATTTATGTTAGCTAGATACTACAGTTGGTAAATAGACATATCATGTATTTATGTTAGCTAGATACTACAGTTGGTAAATAGACAGATAATGTATTTATGTTAGCTAGATACTACAGTTGGTAAATAGACATATAATGTATTTATGTTAGCTAGATACTACAGTTGGTAAATAGACAGATAATGTATTTATGTTAGCTAGATACTACAGTTGGTAAATAGACAGATAATGTATTTATGTTAGCTAGATACTACAGTTGGTAAATAGACAGATAATGGCTGTGTTAGCTAGATACTACAGTTGGTAAATAAACAGATAATATCTTTGTGTTAACTAGATACTACAGTTAGTAAATAGCCAGATAATGGCTGTGTTAGCTAAATACTACAGTTGGTAATTAGACAGATAATGGCTGTGTGTTAGCTAGATACTACAGTTGGTAAATAGACAGATAATGGCTGTGTTTTTGCTAGATACCACAGTTGGTAAATAGACATATAATGGCTGTGTTTTAGGTAGATACTACAGTTGGTAAATATACAGATAATGGCTGTGTTTTAGCTAGATACTACAGTTGGTAAATAGACATATAATGGCTGTGTGTTAGCTAGATACTACAGTTGGTAAATAGACAGATAATGACTGTTTTAGCTAGATATCACAGTTGGTAAATAGCCAGATAATGAATGTGTTTTAGCTAGATACCACAGTTGGTAAATAGACAGATAATGGCTGTGTTTTAGCTAGATACTAGAGTTGGTAAATAGACAGATAATGGCTGTGTTTTAGCTAGATACTAGAGTTGGTAAATAGACAGATAATGGCTGTGTTTTAGCTAGATACTACAGTTGGTAAATATGCAGATAATGGCTGTGTTTTAGCTAGATACTACAGTTGGTAAATAGACAGATAATGGCTGTGTTTTAGCTAGATACTACAGTTGGTAAGTTTCTAGAAGTTGCACTATTTCACAGCAGTGCTGGTTTAATGCTCCAAACAGTAGATATCAACAAAGTTTGTCTGTGAATTGTTGAGCCTCTAGTGAAAACATCCTAAACAGACAAATCAATAACCACAAAAAGTCAACAAAGAAACGTAATTAAACAATAGAGAAGAGAAGATCATTTAATTACTCATTCTGTGTCCCAAATGGTTCCCTATTTGGTGAACTACCTGTGATCAGGTCCCGTGTGGCTCTGGTCAGAAATAGTGCACTATGTAGTGAATAGTTTGTCATTTGGGACACGCCCCAGAGACGATGAATTACTCAATAAATTAAAGGAGGGGTACAAACTATAGATGTGTTTAGGATTGTATTTCTTTTCTCCTGGTAGAAAAGTAAGACATAGAGTATTGATTCTAATGTGGTGTTTTGCCCCTCAGTAGTGGACCCAGTGTAAACTGTCATGGTCAGCTGGGCTTAACGCTGTGGATTTTGGGGGGAGACAGAGAGAGGGGGGGAATGAGAGACAGAGAGAGAGAAAGAGAGAGATCGAGAGAGAGAGAGAGAGATAAAGAGGGGGAGATGAGAGACACAGAGAGAGACAGAGACAGAGAGAGAGAGAGAGAGAGAGAGAGAGAGAGATCGCGAGAGAAACAGAGAGAGAGAGAGCGACAGAGAGATAGAGACAGAGAGAGAAACAGAGAGATAGTGAGAGAGAGAGACAGAGAGAGAAACAGAGAGATAGCGAGAGAGAGAGACAGAGACAGAGAGAGAGTTAGTTAGTTGACTGTGACAAGGGCATGTAAAATAGTGGGTTCATGTTCATTTCCAGGATGAACAAAGTAGATAGAGGGAACAGATGTTTTCAAATGAATTACTGTTAAACACGATGTCTGTTTTAATGCTGTTCTGTTGTTCACGTAGTCCAAAGATGTCCATCTGTATTGACAGGTGATACCAGTCTGTATTGACAGGTGATATCAGTCTGTAGTGACAGGTGATACCAGTCTGTAGTGGCAGGTGATATCAGTCTCTAGTGACAGGTGATATCAGTCTGTATTGACAGGTGATATCAGTCTCTAGTGACAGGTGATATCAGTCTGTATTGACAGGTGATACCAGTCTGCAGTGACAGCTGATACCAATCTGTAGTGACAGGTGATATCAGTCTGTAGTGGCAGGTGATATCAGTCTGTAGTGACAGGTGATGTCCATCTGTAGTGACAGGTGATACCAGTCTGTAGTGACAGGTGATATCAGTCTGTAGTGGCAGGTGATACCAGTCTGTAGTGGCAGGTGATATCAGTCTGTAGTGACAGGTGATGTCCATCTGTAGTGACAGGTGATACCAGTCTGTAGTGACAGGTCAAATCAAATCAAATCAAATCAAATCAAATTTTATTTGTCACATACACATGGTTAGCAGATGTTAATGCGAGTGTAGCGAAATGCTTGTGCATCTGTAGTGACAGGTGATATCAGTCTGTAGTGACAGGTGATACCAGTATGTAGTGACAGGTGATATCAAGTCTGTAGTGACAGGTGATATCAGTCTGTAGTGACAGGTGATATCAGTCTGTAGTGACAGGTGATACCAGCTGTGAGCCAGTCTCTCATTGGGCTAGTCTTTACCTCCTCATGGACAGCTGTGAGCCAGTCTCTCATTGGGCTAGTCTTTACCTTCTCATGGACAGCTGTGAGCCAGTTTGTACCTGGTCTGGTCTGGTTGTGTCTGTACCTGGTCTGATCTGGTCTAGTTTAGTCTTGTTTAGTCTGGTCTGGACCTGATCTAATCTGCAGCAAGGTCCTACCTGTGTGTCTGCAGGACATCTTCAACGCCGTAATCAAACAGAACGCACTTCCTGGTTCATCAGCCGCCCTGCTTCTGGAACGGTCAGCTGTCCCGACAACACCCACAAGGTAAAGCACTACTACAAAGACCAGCATGTATCCTATCTGGCCAAACCTCATCCTATCTGGCCAAAACTCATCCAATCTGGCCAAAACTCATCCAATCTGGCCAAAACTAATCCAATCTGGCCAAAACTCATCCAATCTGGCCAAAACTCATCCTATCTGGCCAAAACTCATCCAATCTGGCCAAAACTCATCCTATCTGGCCAAAACTCATCCTATCTGGCCAAAACTCATCCTATCTGGCCAAACCTCATCCTATCTGGCCAAACCTCATCCTATCTGGCCAAAATTCATCCAATCTGGCCAAAACTCATCCAATCTGGCCAAAACTCATCCAATCTGTCCAAAACCTCATCCAATCTGTCCAAAACCTCATCCTATCTGTCCAAAACCTCATCCTATCTGTCCAAAACTCATTCTATCTGTCCAAAACACATCCTATCTGGCCAAAACCTCATCCTATGTGTCCAAAACGCATCCTATCTGTCCAAAACGCATCCTATCTGTCCAAAACTCATCCTATCTGTCCAAAACGAATCCTATCTGTCCAAAACCTGCTCCTATCTGTCCAAAACCTCATCCTATCTGGCCAAAACCTCATCCTAGGAAGTCCGACTCAGGTCATTGCTGTGATGATTGGCCCAGACAGTCATGCCCGGCAGAGGAGGAAACGTGTCTGTCACAATATCGCACTTTCTGACAAACACATATGAGCCACACCGTCATATCCCAGAGTCCTTTGTTGTGTTGCTATTGAGTGGAGGAGAGCCAGTTCTCAGAGGAGGGACTCCAGTTGTCTCTGTATTTAGTTTCGAAGGACTGTGTGAAATTACTTATTGTGTCAGTTAATTAGTCTGGTAAGCAGCAAGTGTCCCCCGTTCAATCAGCCAGAGACAATCTCTCAGGGAATACCTCCCAAATAGCACCCTATTCCCTATGTAGTGCACTACTATCCTAGGGGCCCCTGGTCAAAAGGAGTGCACTATATTAGGGATTCCGGGTTTTTATTTTGGCATGCAGTCTCAGTGTGAAGGAGCTTTCTGTTTCTTAATCAGATGCAATGATATTCAAGCTCTGGGTTAAACTCTATTAAAAACAGAGCCAACCAACTAATCACTAATTCCAAACATTATATTGTTGCCTGCTAATGTCGGAGCAGCAACTTTCTACAGGCAACTAATCAATCATCATTCCCCAAAGTACAGAGTGTGCAGGAGTGTATGTTTGCGGGTGTGTGTGTGTGTGTGTGTGTGTGTGTGTGTTTAAACAGTGTTTAAACCCTTTACAATGAAGATCTGTGAGGTTATTTGTATTTTTACG
>NW_027257992.1:45000-107500 GCF_045791955.1 Oncorhynchus clarkii lewisi | reverse complement strand
AGAGAGAGACCCGGGTGTAGAGAGAGGGAGAGAGAGAGAGAGAGAGAGAGTGAGGGGGTGGGGTGGGGGGACAGGTAGAGAGAGAGACCCGGGTGTAGAGGGAGCGAGAGAGGGAGAGAGAGAGAGAGAGAGAGTGAGGGGGTGGGGTGGGGGAACAGGTAGAGAGAGAGACCCGGGTGTAGAGGGAGCGAGAGAGGGAGAGAGAGAGGGAGAGAGTGAGGGGGTGGGGTGGGGGAACAGGTAGAGAGAGAGACCCGGGTGTAGAGGGAGCGAGAGAGAGAGAGAGAGTGAGGGGGTGGGGTGGGGGAACAGGTAGAGAGAGAGACCCGGGTGTAGAGGGAGCGAGAGAGGGAGAGAGAGAGAGAGAGTGAGGGGGTGGGGTGGGGGAACAGGTAGAGAGAGAGACCCGGGTGTAGAGGGAGCGAGAGAGGGAGAGAGAGAGAGAGAGAGGTGAGGGGGTGGGGTGGGGGAACAGGTAGAGAGAGAGACCCGGGTGTAGAGGGAGCGAGAGAGGGAGAGAGAGAGAGAGAGAGAGTGAGGGGGTGGGGTGGGGGGACAGGTAGAGAGAGAGACCCGGGTGTAGAGGGAGCGAGAGAGGGAGAGAGAGAGAGAGAGAGAGAGTGAGGGGGTGGGGTGGGGGAACAGGTAGAGAGAGAGACCCGGGTGTAGAGAGAGGGAGAGAGAGAGAGAGAGAGAGAGTGAGGGGGTGGGGTGGGGGGACAGGTAGAGAGAGAGACCCGGGTGTAGAGGGAGCGAGAGAGGGAGAGAGAGAGAGAGAGAGAGTGAGGGGGTGGGGTGGGGGAACAGGTAGAGAGAGAGACCCGGGTGTAGAGGGAGCGAGAGAGGGAGAGAGAGAGGGAGAGAGTGAGGGGGTGGGGTGGGGGAACAGGTAGAGAGAGAGACCCGGGTGTAGAGGGAGCGAGAGAGAGAGAGAGAGTGAGGGGGTGGGGTGGGGGAACAGGTAGAGAGAGAGACCCGGGTGTAGAGGGAGCGAGAGAGGGAGAGAGAGAGAGAGAGAGAGTGAGGGGGTGGGGTGGGGGAACAGGTAGAGAGAGAGACCCGGGTGTAGAGGGAGCGAGAGAGGGAGAGAGAGAGAGAGAGAGAGAGTGAGGGGGTGGGGTGGGGGAACAGGTAGAGAGAGAGACCCGGGTGTACCGGTTATATGTTTTGGATGTTTTTCCATTAAAAAAGGGACCACAATGCATGTCTGCATTATGTCTGAATAAAACATCTCCATCTCGCTGTGTTCTTTCAATTCAAACATGTTGTTTACTTTTCTCCCGTCAGCTTATTCCAATTGTATTATTATAATTGTTTTATATTTTTTATATTTGTCAGCGTTTGTTTGTGACAATGGCAAAGTAGTGCACTACACAGGGAATAGGGTGCCACTTGGGAACATAGCACATTAGGGGAATCTGAATGTGTTAAAACAAGGCCTCGTTGGAACCCAGTAGTTTGGGCTGAATGTGTTAAACCAAGGCCTCGTTGGAACCCAGTAGTTTGGGCTGAATGTGTTAAACCAAGGCCTCATTGGAACCCAGTAGTTTGGGCTGAATGTGTTTAACCAAGGCCTCGTTGGAACCCAGTAGTTTGGGCTGAATGTGTTTAACCAAGGCCTCGTTGGAACCCAGTAGGCTGGTCTGAATGTGTTTAACCAAGGCCTCGTTGGAACCCAGTAGGTTGGTCTGAATGTGTTAAACCAAAGCCTCGTTGGAACCCAGTAGTTTGGGTTGTATATGTTAAACAAGGCCTCGTTGGAACCCAGTAGTTTGGGTTGTATGTGTTAAACAAGGCCTCGTTGGAACCCAGTAGTTTGGGTTGTATGTGTTAAACAAGGCCTCGTTGGAACCCAGTAGTTTGGGCTGAATGTGTTAAATGTGTTTAACCAAAGCTTTGTTGGAACCCAGTAGTTTGGGCTGAATGTGTTTAACCAAGGCCTCATTGGAACCCAGTAGGTTGGTCTGAATGTGTTAAACCAAAGCCTCGTTGGAACCCAGTAGTTTGGGCTGAATGTGTTTAACCAAGGCCTCGTTGGAACCCAGTAGTTTGGGCTGAATGTGTTTAACCAAGGCCTCGTTGGAACCCAGTAGTTTGGGCTGAATGTGTTTAACCAAGGCCTCATTGGAACCCAGTAGGTTGGTCTGAATGTGTTAAACCAAAGCCTCGTTGGAACCCAGTAGTTTGGGTTGTATGTGTTAAACAAGTCCTCGTTGGAACCCAGTAGTTTGGGCTGAATGTGTTTAACCAAGGCCTTGTTGGAACCCAGTAGTTTGGGTTGTATGTGTTAAACAAGGCCTCGTTGGAACCCAGTAGTTTGGGCTGAATGTGTTTAACCAAGGCCTCGTTAGAACCCAGTAGTTTGGGCTGAATGTGTTTAACCAAGGCCTTGTTGGAACCCAGTAGTTTGGGCTGGAGCCTGTCTGTTCTCATCTAGGGTGCCATTTCTGACGTTCCCTGAGGATCTGTTTAGTTGCCGTTCTGATGTCACTTGTTTCCTGTTGGTTGCGTTTCAAATGTTCTGGTCTAAAGTAGTGCACTATATAGGGAATAGGGCTCTGGTCTAAAGTAGTGCACTATATAGGGAATAGGGCTCTGGTCTAAAGTAGTGTACTATGTGGGGAATAGGGCTCTGATCTAAAGTAGTGCACTATATAGGGAATAGGGCTCTGGTCTAAAGTAGTGCACTATATAGGGAATAGGGCTCTGGTCTAAAGTAGTGCACTATATAGGGAATAGGGCTCTGGTCTAAAGTAGTGTACAATATAGGGATTAGGGTTCTCGTATAAAGTAGTGCACTATATCGGGAATAGGGTTCTATCTAAAGTAGTGCACTATATAGGGCATAGGGTTCTATCTAAAGTAGTGTATTATATAGGGAATAGGGTTCTATCTAAAGTAGTGTACTATATAGGGAATAGGGTTCTATCTAAAGTAGTGCACTATATAGGGCATAGGGTTCTATCTAAAGTAGTGCACTATATAGGGAATATGGTTCTATCTAAAGTAGTGCACTATATAGGGAATAGAGTTCTATCTAAAGTAGTGTACTATATAGGGAATATGGATCTGGTCTAAAGTAGTGTACTATATAGGGAATAGGGTGCCATTTGGGACACTTATATACCATATGATGTCTTCGTTAATTAGCCGATGGCTAATGATTAAACCAGGAAGGCAGAGTGAAGCGTTAATGATAATTAGCTATCAGTCTCAACATGAAGCTACGCTAATTAATGTGGCCCTGTGATCTCCTGATCAGCCTGTTTATATGGAACATCTTGTCTCGTATTTCTACACAGACCGCATGGAAAAGCATTGCAATGTTTGTTTATTTTATTCAACTCACATATGTTGACATTGCAAATAATTATTAAGAACTTAGAAATCAACTAAGTTAAACTAAATCAACGTAACTAAACACCATTTTTCAAGGCAACATCTCAACACCCAACACCCCACCACTTCGCAAGAACACAAGAACTTTCAAGGATGAAATCAAGGTCAAAGTTTTTTTGGATGATGTATTGAAACTTCATCCCTCCCTCTCTTTTAGCAGAACAGCAAACTGAGTCTCTGTTCCCAGCGGTGAAGTTCTCTGTTCTTTTATCAGAGGGAGGGAGGGAAAGGAGCAAGAGAGGGAGGGAGGGGGGAAAGGAGCAAGAGGGAGGGAGGGGGTGAGGCAGGGAAAGGAGCAAGAGAGGGAGGGAGGGTGGGAGGGGGAGGGAGGGAAAGGAGCAAGAGAGGGAAGGAGGGTGGGAGGGGGAGGGAGGGAGGGAGGGAGGGAAAGGAGGTAAAGGAGCAAGAGGGAGGGAGGGAGGGAGGGAGGGAGGGAGGGAGGGAGGGAAAGGAGCAAGAGGGAGGGAGGGAGGGAGGGAGGGAAATTGGGACAGGAGTGCAGAGAGAACAGGAGCAGCCTTGAAAGATAATCAATCATTCAGGAGAAGCAACGCCTAGGGCAGTCCCAGCAAACGGAGCACTATGTGTACAGAATAGGTGATGAGAGGGAGGCAGGGTAGGAGAGAGAGAAAGAGAGATGGGTGTGGAGAAACAGAGAGAGAGAGAGAGAGTTTGGGCAGAGAGACAGACTGAAAAAGCAGATAGAGAAAGAAAAGGGAGAAAGAGAGAACAAGGGAGTCCTGTTTCTCCTCCTACATTATACCTGACTAGACTGACCCATGGCATGCTGGTAGAGGTATGAATTACAGACATTATACCTGACTGAACCATGGCATGCTGGTAGAGGTATGAATTACAGACATTATACCTGACTGAACCATTAGCATGCTGGTAGAGGTATGAATTACAGACATTATACCTGACTGACCAATTAGCATGCTGGTAGAGGTATGAATTACAAACAGACAGTATACGTGACTAGACTGAACCATGGCATGCTGGTAGAAGTATGAATTACAAACAGACATTATACCTGACTGAACCATTAGCATGCTGGTAGAGGTATGAATTACAGACATTATACCTGACTGGCCCATTAGCATGCTGGTAGAAGTATGAATTACAAACAGACATTATACCTGACTGACCCATTAGCATGCTGGTAGAGGTATGAATTACAGACATTATACCTGACTGACCAATTAGCATGCTGGTAGAGGTATGAATTACAAACAGACAGTATACGTGACTAGACTGAACCATGGCATGCTGGTAGAAGTATGAATTACAAACATACATTATACCTGACGGATCCATTAGCATGCTAGTAGAAGTATGAATTACAAACAGACAACCTACTACGTGATATCAGACATTGACGCATTCAGTCTGACATGAATAACCACATGAATCCCTTCCCCTTCATTGAATGTTGCGACCAACACACACCTTCAGATAGGAGCCCCCTGTAGCAGTAAATTACCATGGCAACTGGTAGGGCTAACGGGTATCAACCCCATGGATCCTCTCAGTAAACTTTCATTCCCTTTAATCCCAGTCACGATAATCTGCCTTTCCAACGGCCGTGCATTATAGATGCCGTTCTCCACAGCAACACGTATAAAGACTGCAAACTGAGGAGGCAAGGAGCGGAGAGACGTGGTTAACTCTCTGGTGTGAATATCTGACCATAGATTTAACCTCTGGTGTGAATACCTGACAGTAGATTTAACCCATGGAGCAGACAGACATGGTTAACTTTCTGGTGTGAATACCTGACCATAGATTTATCCCATGGAGCGGAGAGACATGGTTAACTCTCTGGTGTGAATATCTGACCATAGATTTAACCTCTGGTGTGAATACCTGACAGTATATTTAACCCATGGAGCAGACAGACATGGTTAACTCTCTGGTGTGAATACCTGACCATATATTTAACCTCTGGTGTGAATACCTGACAGTAGATTTAACCTCTGGTGTGAATATCTGGCAGTAGATTTATCCCATGGAGAGGACAGACATGGTTAACTCTCTGGTGTGAATACCTGACAGTATATTTAACCCATGGAGGGGTCAGACATGGTTTAGCTGTAAAGAGGTGGGCCAGGTCTCGCTGGGAGGTGGTGGGCCAGGTTTAGCTGGGAGGGTGGAGGGCCAGGTTTAGCTGGGAGGGTGGTGGGCCAGGTTTAGCTGGGAGGGTGGTGGGCCAGGTTTAGCTGGGAGGGTGGTGGGCCAGGTTTAGCTGGGAGGGTGGTGGGCCAGGTTTAGCTGGGAGGGTGGTGGACCAGGTTTAGCTGGGAGGTGGTGGGCCAGGTTTAGCTGGGAGGGTGGTGGGCCAGGTTTGACTGGGAGGGTAGTGGGCCAGGTTTAGCTGGGAGGGTGGTGGGACAGGTTTAGCTGGGAGGGTGGTGTGACAGGTTTAGCTGGGAGGGTAGTGGCCATGTTTAGCTGGGAGGGTGGTGGGCCAGGTTTAGCTGGGAGGGTGGTGGGCCAGGTTTAGCTGGGAGGGTAGTGGCCATGTTTAGCTGGGAGGGTGGTGGACCAGGTTTAGCTGGGAGGTGGTGGGCCAGGTTTAGCTGGGAGGGTGGTGGGCCAGGTTTAGCTGGGAGGTGATGGGCCAGGTTTAGCTGGGAGGGTGGTGGGCCAGGTTTAGCTGGGAGGGTGGTGGGCCAGGTTTAGCTGGGAGGGTGGTGGGCCAGGTTTAGCTGGGAGGGTGGTGGGCCAGGTTTAGCTGGGAGGGTAGTGGCCATGTTTAGCTGGGAGGGTGGTGGACCAGGTTTAGCTGGGAGGTGGTGGGCCAGGTTTAGCTGGGAGGGTGGTGGGCCAGGTTTAGCTGGGAGGGTGGTGGGCCAGGTTTGACTGGGAGGGTAGTGGGCCAGGTTTAGCTGGGAGGGTGGTGGGCCAGGTTTAGCTGGGAGGGTGGTGTGACAGGTTTAGCTGGGAGGGTAGTGGCCATGTTTAGCTGGGAGGGTGGTGGACCAGGTTTAGCTGGGAGGGTAGTGGCCATGTTTAGCTGGGAGGGTGGTGGACCAGGTTTAGCTGGGAGGTGGTGGGCCAGGTTTAGCTGGGAGGGTGGTGGGCCAGGTTTAGCTGGGAGGGTGGTGGGCCAGGTTCGGCTGGGAGGGTAGTGGGCCAGGTTTAGCTGGGAGGGTGGTGGGCCAGGTTTAGCTGGGAGGGTGGTGGGCCAGGTTTAGCTGGGAGGGTAGTGGCCATGTTTAGCTGGGAGGGTGGTGGACCAGGTTTAGCTGGGAGGGTGGTAGGCCAGGTTTAGCTGGGAGGTGGTGGGCCAGGTTTAGCTGGGAGGGTGGTGGGCCAGGTTTAGCTGGGAGGGTGGTAGGCCAGGTTTGGCTGGGAGGGTAGTGGGCCAGGTTTAGCTGGGAGGGTGGTGGGCCAGGTTTAGCTGGGAGGGTGGTTGGCCAGGTTTAGCTGGGAGGGTGGTGGGCCAGGTTTAGCTGGGAGGTGGTGGGCCAGGTTTAGCTGGGAGGGTGGTGGGCCAGGTTTAGCTGGGAGGTGGTGGGCCAGGTTTAGCTGGGAGGGTGGAGGGCCAGGTTTAGCTGGGTGGGTGGTGGGCCAGGTTTAGCTGGGAGGTGGTGGGCCAGGTTTAGCTGGGAGGGTGGTGGGCCAGGTTTAGCTGGGAGGTGATGGGCCAGCTTTAGCTGTAAAGAGGTGGGCCAGGTTTAGCTGGGAGGTGGTGGGCCAGGTTTAGCTGGGAGGGTAGTGGGCCAGGTTTAGCTGGGAGGGTGGTGGGCCAGGTTTAGCTGGGAGGTGGTGGGCCAGGTTTAGCTGGGAGGGTGGTGGGCCAGGTTTAGCTGGGAGGGTGGTGGGCCAGGTTTAGCTGGGAGGGTAGTGGCCATGTTTAGCTGGGAGGGTGGTGGACCAGGTTTAGCTGGGAGGGTGGTAGGCCAGGTTTAGCTGGGAGGTGGTGGGCCAGGTTTAGCTGGGAGGGTGGTGGGCCAGGTTTAGCTGGGAGGGTGGTAGGCCAGGTTTGGCTGGGAGGGTAGTGGGCCAGGTTTAGCTGGGAGGGTGGTGGGCCAGGTTTAGCTGGGAGGGTGGTGGGCCAGGTTTAGCTGGGAGGGTGGTGGGCCAGGTTTAGCTGGGAGGTGGTTGGCCAGGTTTAGCTGGGAGGGTGGAGGGCCAGGTTTAGCTGGGAGGGTGGTGGGCCAGGTTTAGCTGGGAGGTGATGGGCCAGCTTTAGCTGTAAAGAGGTGGGCCAGGTTTAGCTGGGAGGTGGTGGGCCAGGTTTAGCTGGGAGGGTAGTGGGCCAGGTTTAGCTGGGAGGGTAGTGGGCCAGGTTTAGCTGGGAGGGTGGTGGGCCAGGTTTAGCTGGGAGGTGGTGGGCCAGGTTTAGCTGGGAGGTGGTGGGCCAGGTTTAGCTGGGAGGGTGGTGGGCCACGTTTAGCTAGGAGGTGATGGGCCAGCTTTAGCTGAGGAACCAGGCTATGTGGGGTGGCCAGTCCTCTTCTGGCTGTGCCGGGTGGAGATTATAACAGAACATGTCCAACAAATCTCTCGGTAATCTGTGGGTTCAGACGGAAGGTAGTGACGAAATGTTCTAGAAGGATCCGAAACAGGAGAAGAGATCAAATCAAAATAAAAAATGTATTTATCACATGCGCCGAATACAACAGGTGCAGAACATATAGGGAAATGCTGAATACAACAGGTGTAGAACATATAGGGAAATGCTGAATACAACAGGTGTAGAACATATAGGGAAATGCTGAATACAACAGGTGTAGAACATATAGGGAAATGCTGATTACAACAGGTGTAGAACATATAGGGAAATGCTGAATACAACAGGTGTAGAACTTATAGGGAAACGCTGAATACAACAGGTGTAGAACATATAGGGAAATGCTGAATACAACAGGTGTAGAACATATAGGGAAATGCTGAATACAACAGGTGTAGAACATATAGGGAAATGCCGAATACAACAGGTGTAGAACATATAGGGAAATGCTGAATACAACAGGTGTAGAACATATAGGGAAATGCCGAATACAACAGGTGTAGAACATATAGGGAAATGCTGAACAACAGGTGTAGAACATATAGGGAAATGCTGAATACAACAGGTGTAGAACTTATAGGGAAATGCCGAATACAACAGGTGTAGAACATATAGGGAAACGCTGAATACAACAGGTGTAGAACTTATAGGGAAATGCTGAATACAACAGGTGTAGAACTTATAGGGAAACGCTGAATACAACAGGTGTAGAACATATAGGGAAATGCCGAATACAACAGGTGTAGAACATATAGGGAAATGCTTATCCATAAGCCCTTAAACCAACAATGCAGTTTTAAGAAAAATACCCAATAAAATAAGAATTAAAAGTAACAAATAATTCAAGAGCAGCAGTAAACATAACAAAAGCGAGGCCGTATACAGAGATCAACAGAGATCTATTTAAAACAGTGATGTGGGACTGGGGACTGGGGAGTGTTTACTCTCTGAGTGGTGTTATTAAGAGGAGTGTTTACTGTCTGAGTGGTGTTATTAAGAGGAGTGTTTACTGTCTGAGTGGTGTTATTATGAGGAGTGTTTACTGTCTCAGTGGTGTTATTATGAGGAGTGTTTACTGTCTGAGTGGTGCTATTATGAGGAGTATTTACTGTCTGAGTGGTGTTATTATGAGGAGTGTTTACTGTCTGAGTGGTGTTATTATGAGGAGGTGGGGAGTGTTTACTGTCTGAGTGGTGTTATTATGAGGAGTGTTTACTGTCTGAGTGGTGTTATTATGAGGAGTGTTTACTGTCTGAGTAGTGTTATTATGAGGAGTGTTTAATGTCTGAGTGGTGTTATTATGAGGAGTGTTTACTGTCTGAGTGGTGTTATTATGAGGAGTGTTTACTGTCTGAGTGGTGTTATTATGAGGAGTGTTTACTGTCTGAGTCGTGTTATTATGAGGAGGTGGGGAGTGCTTACTGTCTGAGTGGTGTTATTATGAGGAGTGTTTACTGTCTGAGTGGTGTTATTATGAGGAGTGTTAACTGTCTGAGTGGTGTTATTATGAGGAGGTGGGGAGTGTTAACTGTCTGAGTGGTGTTATAATGAGGAGGTGGGGGAGTGTTTACTGTCTGAGTGGTGTTATTATGAGGAGGTGGGGAGTGTTTACTGTCTGAGTGGTGTTATTATGAGGAGGTGGGGGAGTGTTTACTGTCTGAGTGGTGTTATTATGAGGAGGTGGGGAGTGTTTATTGTCTGAGTGGTGTTATTATGAGGAGTGTTTAATGTCTGAGTGGTGTTATTTTGAGGAGGTGGGGAGTGTTTACTTTCTGAGTGGTGTTATTATGAGGAGGTGGGGAGTGTTTACTGTCTGAGTGGTGTTATTATGAGGAGTGTTTACTGTCTGAGTGGTGTTATTATGAGGAGGTGGGGAGTGTTTACTGTCTGAGTGGTGTTATAATGAGGAGGTGGGGGAGTGTTTACTGTCTGAGTGGTGTTATTATGAGGAGGTGGGGAGTGTTTACTGTCTGAGTGGTGTTATTAAGAGGAGTGTTTACTGTCTGAGTGGTGTTATTATGAGGAGTGTTTACTGTCTCAGTGGTGTTATTATGAGGAGTGTTTACTGTCTGAGTGGTGCTATTATGAGGAGTATTTACTGTCTGAGTGGTGTTATTATGAGGAGGTGGGGAGTGTTAACTGTCTGAGTGGTGTTATAATGAGGAGGTGGGGGAGTGTTTACTGTCTGAGTGGTGTTATTATGAGGAGGTGGGGAGTGTTTACTCTCTTAGTGGTGTTATTATGAGGAGGTGGGGGAGTGTTTACTGTCTGAGTGGTGTTATTATGAGGAGGTGGGGAGTGTTTATTGTCTGAGTGGTGTTATTATGAGGAGTGTTTAATGTCTGAGTGGTGTTATTTTGAGGAGGTGGGGAGTGTTTACTGTCTGAGTGGTGTTATTATGAGGAGGTGGGGAGTGTTTACTGTCTGAGTGGTGTTATTATGAGGAGTGTTTACTGTCTGAGTGGTGTTATTATGAGGAGTGTTTACTGTCTGAGTGGTGTTATTATGAGGAGTGTTTACTGTCTGAGTGGTGTTATTATGAGGAGGTGGGGAGTGTTTACTGTCTGAGTGGTGTTATTATGAGGAGTGTTTACTGTCTGAGTGGTGTTATTATGAGGAGTGTTTACTGTCTGAGTAGTGTTATTATGAGGAGTGTTTAATGTCTGAGTGGTGTTATTATGAGGAGTGTTTACTGTCTGAGTGGTGTTATTATGAGGAGTGTTTACTGTCTGAGTGGTGTTATTATGAGGAGTGTTTACTGTCTGAGTCGTGTTATTATGAGGAGGTGGGGAGTGCTTACTGTCTGAGTGGTGTTATTATGAGGAGTGTTTACTGTCTGAGTGGTGTTATTATGAGGAGTGTTAACTGTCTGAGTGGTGTTATTATGAGGAGGTGGGGAGTGTTAACTGTCTGAGTGGTGTTATAATGAGGAGGTGGGGGAGTGTTTACTGTCTGAGTGGTGTTATTATGAGGAGGTGGGGAGTGTTTACTGTCTGAGTGGTGTTATTATGAGGAGGTGGGGGAGTGTTTACTGTCTGAGTGGTGTTATTATGAGGAGGTGGGGAGTGTTTATTGTCTGAGTGGTGTTATTATGAGGAGTGTTTAATGTCTGAGTGGTGTTATTTTGAGGAGGTGGGGAGTGTTTACTGTCTGAGTGGTGTTATTATGAGGAGGTGGGGAGTGTTTACTGTCTGAGTGGTGTTATTATGAGGAGTGTTTACTGTCTGAGTGGTGTTATTATGAGGAGTGTTTACTGTCTGAGTGGTGTTATTATGAGGAGTGTTTACTGTCTGAGTGGTGTTATTATGAGGAGGTGGGGAGTGTTTACTGTCTGAGTGGTGTTATTAAGAGGAGTGTTTACTGTCTGAGTGGTGTTATTATGAGGAGTGTTAACTGTCTGAGTGGTGTTATTATGAGGAGGTGGGGAGTGTTAACTGTCTGAGTGGTGTTATAATGAGGAGGTGGGGGAGTGTTTACTGTCTGAGTGGTGTTATTATGAGGAGGTGGGGAGTGTTTACTGTCTGAGTGGTGTTATTATGAGGAGGTGGGGGAGTGTTTACTGTCTGAGTGGTGTTATTATGAGGAGGTGGGGTGTGTTTACTGTCTGAGTGGTGTTATTATGAGGAGTGTTTACTGTCTGTGTGGTGTTATTATGAGGAGGTGGGGAGTGTTTATTGTCTGAGTTGTGTTATTATGAGGAGGTGTGGAGTGTTTATTGTCTGAGTGGTGTTATAATTAGGAGTGTTTACTGTCTGAGTGGTGTTATAATGAGGAGGTGGGGAGTGTTTATTGTCTGAGTGGTGTTATTATGAGGAGTGTTTACTGTCTGAGTGGTGTTATTTTGAGGAGGTGGGGAGTGTTTACTGTCTGAGTGGTGTTATTATGAGGAGGTGGGGAGTGTTTACTGTCTGAGTGGTGTTATTATGAGGAGTGTTTACTGTCTGAGTGGTGTTATAATGAGGAGTGTTTACTGTCTGAGTGGTGTTATTATGAGGAGTGTTTACTGTCTGAGTGGTGTTATAATGAGGAGGTGGGGAGTGTTTATTGTCTGAGTTGTGTTATTATGAGGAGGTGGGGAGTGTTTACTGTCTGAGTGGTGTTATTATGAGGAGTGTTTACTGTCTGAGTGGTGTTATTATGAGGAGTGTTTACTGTCTGAGTGGTGTTATTATGAGGAGTGTTTACTGTCTGAGTGGTGTTATTATGAGGAGGTGGGGAGTGTTTACTGTCTGAGTGGTGTTATTAAGAGGAGTGTTTACTGTCTGAGTGGTGTTATTATGAGGAGTGTTAACTGTCTGAGTGGTGTTATTATGAGGAGGTGGGGAGTGTTAACTGTCTGAGTGGTGTTATAATGAGGAGGTGGGGGAGTGTTTACTGTCTGAGTGGTGTTATTATGAGGAGGTGGGGAGTGTTTACTGTCTGAGTGGTGTTATTATGAGGAGGTGGGGGAGTGTTTACTGTCTGAGTGGTGTTATTATGAGGAGGTGGGGTGTGTTTACTGTCTGAGTGGTGTTATTATGAGGAGTGTTTACTGTCTGTGTGGTGTTATTATGAGGAGGTGGGGAGTGTTTATTGTCTGAGTTGTGTTATTATGAGGAGGTGTGGAGTGTTTATTGTCTGAGTGGTGTTATAATTAGGAGTGTTTACTGTCTGAGTGGTGTTATAATGAGGAGGTGGGGAGTGTTTATTGTCTGAGTGGTGTTATTATGAGGAGTGTTTACTGTCTGAGTGGTGTTATTTTGAGGAGGTGGGGAGTGTTTACTGTCTGAGTGGTGTTATTATGAGGAGGTGGGGAGTGTTTACTGTCTGAGTGGTGTTATTATGAGGAGTGTTTACTGTCTGAGTGGTGTTATAATGAGGAGTGTTTACTGTCTGAGTGGTGTTATTATGAGGAGTGTTTACTGTCTGAGTGGTGTTATAATGAGGAGGTGGGGAGTGTTTATTGTCTGAGTTGTGTTATTATGAGGAGGTGGGGAGTGTTTACTGTCTGAGTGGTGTTATAATTAGGAGTGTTTACTGTCTGAGTGGAGTTATAATGAGGAGGTGGGGAGTGTTTATTGTCTGAGTGGTGTTATTATGAGGAGTGTTTACTGTCTGAGTGGTGTTATTTTGAGGAGGTGGGGAGTGTTTACTGTCTGAGTGGTGTTATTATGAGGAGGTGGAGAGTGTTTACTGTCTGAGTGGTGTTATTATGAGGAGTGTTTACTGTCTGAGTGGTGTTATTATGAGGAGTGTTTACTGTCTGAGTGGTGTTATTATGAGGAGTGTTTACTGTCTGAGTGGTGTTATAATGAGGAGTGTTTACTGTCTGAGTGGTGTTATTATGAGGAGTGTTTACAGTCTGAGTGGTGTTATTATGGGGAGTGTTTACTGTCTGAGTGGTGTTATTATGAGGAGGTGGGGAGTGTTTATTGTCTGAGTGGTGTTATTATGAGGAGGTGGGGAGTGTTTACTGTCTGAGTGGTGTTATAATTAGGAGTGTTTACTGTCTGAGTGGTGTTATAATGAGGAGTGTTTACTGTCTGAGTGGTGTTATTATGAGGAGTGTTTACTGTCTGAGTGGTGTTATAATGAGGAGTGTTTACTGTCTGAGTGGTGTTATTATGAGGAGTGTTTACAGTCTGAGTGGTGTTATTATGGGGAGTGTTTACTGTCTGAGTGGTGTTATTATGAGGAGGTGGGGAGTGTTTATTGTCTGAGTGGTGTTATTATGAGGAGGTGGGGAGTGTTTACTGTCTGAGTGGTGTTATAATTAGGAGTGTTTACTGTCTGAGTGGTGTTATAATGAGGAGTGTTTACTGTCTGAGTGGTGTTATTATGAGGAGTGTTTACTGTCTGAGTGGTGTTATTTTGAGGAGGTGGGGAGTGTTTACTGTCTGAGTGGTGTTATTATGAGGAGGTGGGGAGTGTTTACTCTGTGAGTGGTGTTATAATTAGGAGTGTTTACTGTCTGAGTGGAGTTATAATGAGGAGGTGGGGAGTGTTTATTGTCTGAGTGGTGTTATTATGAGGAGTGTTTACTGTCTGAGTGGTGTTATTTTGAGGAGGTGGGGAGTGTTTACTGTCTGAGTGGTGTTATTATGAGGAGGTGGGGAGTGTTTACTGTCTGAGTGGTGTTATTATGAGGAGTGTTTACTGTCTGAGTGGTGTTATTATGAGGAGTGTTTACTGTCTGAGTGGTGTTATTATGAGGAGTGTTTACTGTCTGTGTGGTGTTATTATGAGGAGGTGGGGAGTGTTTATTGTCTGAGTTGTGTTATTATGAGGAGGTGTGGAGTGTTTATTGTCTGAGTGGTGTTATAATTAGGAGTGTTTACTGTCTGAGTGGTGTTATAATGAGGAGGTGGGGAGTGTTTATTGTCTGAGTGGTGTTATTATGAGGAGTGTTTACTGTCTGAGTGGTGTTATTTTGAGGAGGTGGGGAGTGTTTACTGTCTGAGTGGTGTTATTATGAGGAGGTGGGGAGTGTTTACTGTCTGAGTGGTGTTATTATGAGGAGTGTTTACTGTCTGAGTGGTGTTATAATGAGGAGTGTTTACTGTCTGAGTGGTGTTATTATGAGGAGTGTTTACTGTCTGAGTGGTGTTATAATGAGGAGGTGGGGAGTGTTTATTGTCTGAGTTGTGTTATTATGAGGAGGTGGGGAGTGTTTACTGTCTGAGTGGTGTTATTATGAGGAGTGTTTACTGTCTGAGTGGTGTTATTATGAGGAGTGTTTACTGTCTGAGTGGTGTTATTATGAGGAGTGTTTACTGTCTGAGTGGTGTTATTATGAGGAGGTGGGGAGTGTTTACTGTCTGAGTGGTGTTATTAAGAGGAGTGTTTACTGTCTGAGTGGTGTTATTATGAGGAGTGTTAACTGTCTGAGTGGTGTTATTATGAGGAGGTGGGGAGTGTTAACTGTCTGAGTGGTGTTATAATGAGGAGGTGGGGGAGTGTTTACTGTCTGAGTGGTGTTATTATGAGGAGGTGGGGAGTGTTTACTGTCTGAGTGGTGTTATTATGAGGAGGTGGGGGAGTGTTTACTGTCTGAGTGGTGTTATTATGAGGAGGTGGGGTGTGTTTACTGTCTGAGTGGTGTTATTATGAGGAGTGTTTACTGTCTGTGTGGTGTTATTATGAGGAGGTGGGGAGTGTTTATTGTCTGAGTTGTGTTATTATGAGGAGGTGTGGAGTGTTTATTGTCTGAGTGGTGTTATAATTAGGAGTGTTTACTGTCTGAGTGGTGTTATAATGAGGAGGTGGGGAGTGTTTATTGTCTGAGTGGTGTTATTATGAGGAGTGTTTACTGTCTGAGTGGTGTTATTTTGAGGAGGTGGGGAGTGTTTACTGTCTGAGTGGTGTTATTATGAGGAGGTGGGGAGTGTTTACTGTCTGAGTGGTGTTATTATGAGGAGTGTTTACTGTCTGAGTGGTGTTATAATGAGGAGTGTTTACTGTCTGAGTGGTGTTATTATGAGGAGTGTTTACTGTCTGAGTGGTGTTATAATGAGGAGGTGGGGAGTGTTTATTGTCTGAGTTGTGTTATTATGAGGAGGTGGGGAGTGTTTACTGTCTGAGTGGTGTTATAATTAGGAGTGTTTACTGTCTGAGTGGAGTTATAATGAGGAGGTGGGGAGTGTTTATTGTCTGAGTGGTGTTATTATGAGGAGTGTTTACTGTCTGAGTGGTGTTATTTTGAGGAGGTGGGGAGTGTTTACTGTCTGAGTGGTGTTATTATGAGGAGGTGGAGAGTGTTTACTGTCTGAGTGGTGTTATTATGAGGAGTGTTTACTGTCTGAGTGGTGTTATTATGAGGAGTGTTTACTGTCTGAGTGGTGTTATTATGAGGAGTGTTTACTGTCTGAGTGGTGTTATAATGAGGAGTGTTTACTGTCTGAGTGGTGTTATTATGAGGAGTGTTTACAGTCTGAGTGGTGTTATTATGGGGAGTGTTTACTGTCTGAGTGGTGTTATTATGAGGAGGTGGGGAGTGTTTATTGTCTGAGTGGTGTTATTATGAGGAGGTGGGGAGTGTTTACTGTCTGAGTGGTGTTATAATTAGGAGTGTTTACTGTCTGAGTGGTGTTATAATGAGGAGTGTTTACTGTCTGAGTGGTGTTATTATGAGGAGTGTTTACTGTCTGAGTGGTGTTATAATGAGGAGTGTTTACTGTCTGAGTGGTGTTATTATGAGGAGTGTTTACAGTCTGAGTGGTGTTATTATGGGGAGTGTTTACTGTCTGAGTGGTGTTATTATGAGGAGGTGGGGAGTGTTTATTGTCTGAGTGGTGTTATTATGAGGAGGTGGGGAGTGTTTACTGTCTGAGTGGTGTTATAATTAGGAGTGTTTACTGTCTGAGTGGTGTTATAATGAGGAGTGTTTACTGTCTGAGTGGTGTTATTATGAGGAGTGTTTACTGTCTGAGTGGTGTTATTTTGAGGAGGTGGGGAGTGTTTACTGTCTGAGTGGTGTTATTATGAGGAGGTGGGGAGTGTTTACTCTGTGAGTGGTGTTATAATTAGGAGTGTTTACTGTCTGAGTGGAGTTATAATGAGGAGGTGGGGAGTGTTTATTGTCTGAGTGGTGTTATTATGAGGAGTGTTTACTGTCTGAGTGGTGTTATTTTGAGGAGGTGGGGAGTGTTTACTGTCTGAGTGGTGTTATTATGAGGAGGTGGGGAGTGTTTACTGTCTGAGTGGTGTTATTATGAGGAGTGTTTACTGTCTGAGTGGTGTTATTATGAGGAGTGTTTACTGTCTGAGTGGTGTTATTATGAGGAGTGTTTACTGTCTGTGTGGTGTTATTATGAGGAGGTGGGGAGTGTTTATTGTCTGAGTTGTGTTATTATGAGGAGGTGTGGAGTGTTTATTGTCTGAGTGGTGTTATAATTAGGAGTGTTTACTGTCTGAGTGGTGTTATAATGAGGAGGTGGGGAGTGTTTATTGTCTGAGTGGTGTTATTATGAGGAGTGTTTACTGTCTGAGTGGTGTTATTTTGAGGAGGTGGGGAGTGTTTACTGTCTGAGTGGTGTTATTATGAGGAGGTGGGGAGTGTTTACTGTCTGAGTGGTGTTATTATGAGGAGTGTTTACTGTCTGAGTGGTGTTATAATGAGGAGTGTTTACTGTCTGAGTGGTGTTATTATGAGGAGTGTTTACTGTCTGAGTGGTGTTATAATGAGGAGGTGGGGAGTGTTTATTGTCTGAGTTGTGTTATTATGAGGAGGTGGGGAGTGTTTACTGTCTGAGTGGTGTTATTATGAGGAGTGTTTACTGTCTGAGTGGTGTTATTATGAGGAGTGTTTACTGTCTGAGTGGTGTTATTATGAGGAGTGTTTACTGTCTGAGTGGTGTTATTATGAGGAGGTGGGGAGTGTTTACTGTCTGAGTGGTGTTATTAAGAGGAGTGTTTACTGTCTGAGTGGTGTTATTATGAGGAGTGTTAACTGTCTGAGTGGTGTTATTATGAGGAGGTGGGGAGTGTTAACTGTCTGAGTGGTGTTATAATGAGGAGGTGGGGGAGTGTTTACTGTCTGAGTGGTGTTATTATGAGGAGGTGGGGAGTGTTTACTGTCTGAGTGGTGTTATTATGAGGAGGTGGGGGAGTGTTTACTGTCTGAGTGGTGTTATTATGAGGAGGTGGGGTGTGTTTACTGTCTGAGTGGTGTTATTATGAGGAGTGTTTACTGTCTGTGTGGTGTTATTATGAGGAGGTGGGGAGTGTTTATTGTCTGAGTTGTGTTATTATGAGGAGGTGTGGAGTGTTTATTGTCTGAGTGGTGTTATAATTAGGAGTGTTTACTGTCTGAGTGGTGTTATAATGAGGAGGTGGGGAGTGTTTATTGTCTGAGTGGTGTTATTATGAGGAGTGTTTACTGTCTGAGTGGTGTTATTTTGAGGAGGTGGGGAGTGTTTACTGTCTGAGTGGTGTTATTATGAGGAGGTGGGGAGTGTTTACTGTCTGAGTGGTGTTATTATGAGGAGTGTTTACTGTCTGAGTGGTGTTATAATGAGGAGTGTTTACTGTCTGAGTGGTGTTATTATGAGGAGTGTTTACTGTCTGAGTGGTGTTATAATGAGGAGGTGGGGAGTGTTTATTGTCTGAGTTGTGTTATTATGAGGAGGTGGGGAGTGTTTACTGTCTGAGTGGTGTTATAATTAGGAGTGTTTACTGTCTGAGTGGAGTTATAATGAGGAGGTGGGGAGTGTTTATTGTCTGAGTGGTGTTATTATGAGGAGTGTTTACTGTCTGAGTGGTGTTATTTTGAGGAGGTGGGGAGTGTTTACTGTCTGAGTGGTGTTATTATGAGGAGGTGGAGAGTGTTTACTGTCTGAGTGGTGTTATTATGAGGAGTGTTTACTGTCTGAGTGGTGTTATTATGAGGAGTGTTTACTGTCTGAGTGGTGTTATTATGAGGAGTGTTTACTGTCTGAGTGGTGTTATAATGAGGAGTGTTTACTGTCTGAGTGGTGTTATTATGAGGAGTGTTTACAGTCTGAGTGGTGTTATTATGGGGAGTGTTTACTGTCTGAGTGGTGTTATTATGAGGAGGTGGGGAGTGTTTATTGTCTGAGTGGTGTTATTATGAGGAGGTGGGGAGTGTTTACTGTCTGAGTGGTGTTATAATTAGGAGTGTTTACTGTCTGAGTGGTGTTATAATGAGGAGTGTTTACTGTCTGAGTGGTGTTATTATGAGGAGTGTTTACTGTCTGAGTGGTGTTATTTTGAGGAGGTGGGGAGTGTTTACTGTCTGAGTGGTGTTATTATGAGGAGGTGGGGAGTGTTTACTCTGTGAGTGGTGTTATAATTAGGAGTGTTTACTGTCTGAGTGGAGTTATAATGAGGAGGTGGGGAGTGTTTATTGTCTGAGTGGTGTTATTATGAGGAGTGTTTACTGTCTGAGTGGTGTTATTTTGAGGAGGTGGGGAGTGTTTACTGTCTGAGTGGTGTTATTATGTGGAGGTGGGGAGTGTTTACTGTCTGAGTGGTGTTATTATGAGGAGTGTTTACTGTCTGAGTGGTGTTATTATGAGGAGTGTTTACTGTCTGAGTGGTGTTATTATGAGGAGTGTTTACTGTCTGAGTGGTGTTATAATGAGGAGTGTTTACTGTCTGAGTGGTGTTATTATGAGGAGTGTTTACAGTCTGAGTGGTGTTATTATGGGGAGTGTTTACTGTCTGAGTGGTGTTATTATGAGGAGGTGGGGAGTGTTTATTGTCTGAGTGGTGTTATTATGAGGAGGTGGGGAGTGTTTACTGTCTGAGTGGTGTTATAATTAGGAGTGTTTACTGTCTGAGTGGTGTTATAATGAGGAGTGTTTACTGTCTGAGTGGTGTTATTATGAGGAGTGTTTACTGTCTGAGTGGTGTTATTTTGAGGAGGTGGGGAGTGTTTACTGTCTGAGTGGTGTTATTATGAGGAGGTGGGGAGTGTTTACTCTGTGATTGGTGTTATTAAGAGGGGTGTTTACTGTCTGAGTGGTGTTATTATGAGGAGTGTTTACTGTCTGAGTGGTGTTATTATGAGGAGTGTTTACTGTCTGAGTGGTGTTATTATGAGGAGTGTTTACTGTCTGAGTGGTGTTATTATGAGGAGTGTTTACCGTCTGAGTGGTGTTATAATGAGGAGTGTTTACTGTCTGAGTGGTGTTATTATGAGGAGTGTTTACTGTCTGAGTGGTGTTATTATGAGGAGTGTTTACTGTCTGAGATGTGTTATTATGAGGAGGTGGGGAGTGTTTACTGTCTGAGTGGTGTTATTATGAGGAGGTGGGGAGTGTTTACTGTCTGAGTGGTGTTATTATGAGGAGTGTTTACTGTCTGAGTGGTGTTATTATGAGGAGGTGGGGAGTGTTTACTGTCTGAGTGGTGTTATTATGAGGAGGTGGGTGAGTGTTTACTGTCTGAGTGGTGTTATTTTGAGGAGGTGGGGCGTGTTTACTGTCTGAGTGGTGTTATTATGAGGAGGTGGGGGAGTGTTTACTGTCTGAGTGGTGTTATTATGAGGAGGTGGGGAGTGTTTACTGTCTGAGTAGTGTTATTATGAGGAGGTGGTGAGTGTTTACTGTCTGAGTGGTGTTATTATGAGGAGGTGGGGAGTGTTTACTGTCTGAGCCGGGTCATGCTGATGTCTATCTGTCTGCTACTTTATTACTTTGACAGAAGCAGCCTGGTCATGATGATATCTACAGTGCCTTGCGAAAGTATTCGGCCCCCTTGAACTTTGCGACCTTTTGCCACATTTCAGGCTTCAAACATAAAGATATAAAACTGTATTTTTTTGTGAAGAATCAACAACAAGTGGGACACAATCATGAAGTGGAACGACATTTATTGGATATTTCAAACTTTTTTAACAAATCAAAAACTGAAAAATTGGGCGTGCAAAATTATTCAGCCCCTTTACTTTCAGTGCAGCAAACTCTCTCCAGAAGTTCAGTGAGGATCTCTGAATGATCCAATGTTGACCTAAATTACTAATGATGATAAATACAATCCACCTGTGTGTAATCAAGTCTCCGTATAAATGCACCTGCACTGTGAAAGTCTCAGAGGTCCGTTAAAAGCGCAGAGAGCATCATAAAGAACAAGGAACACACCAGGCAGGTCCGAGATACTGTTGTGAAGAATTTAAAGCCGGATTTGGATACAAAAAGATTTCCCAAGCTTTAAACATCCCAAGGAGCACTGTGCAAGCGATAATATTGAAATGGAAGGAGTATCAGACCACTGCAAATCTACCAAGACCTGGCCGTCCCTCTAAACTTTCAGCTTATACAAGGAGAAGACTGATCAGAGATGCAGCCAAGAGGCCCATGATCACTCTGGATGAACTGCAGAGATCTACAGCTGAGGTGGGAGACTCTGTCCATAGGACAACAATCAGTCGTATATTGCACAAATCTGGCCTTTATGGAAGAGTGGCCAGAAAGCCATTTCTTAAAGATATCCATAAAAAGTGTTGTTTAAAGTTTGCCACAAGCCACCTGGGAGACACACCAAACATTTGGAAGAAGGTGCTCTGGTCAGATGAAACCAAAATTGAACTTTTTGGCAACAATGCAAAACGTTATGTTTGGCGTAAAAGCAACACAGCTGAATACACCATCCCCACTGTCAAACATGGTGGTGGCAGCATCATGGTTTGGGCCTGCTTTTCTTCAGCAGGGACAGGGAAGATGGTTAAAATTGATGGGAAGATGGATGGAGCCAAATATAGGACCATTCTGGAAGAAAACCTGATGGAGTCTGCAAAAGACCTGAGACTGGGACGGAGATTTGTCTTCCAACAAGACAATGATCCAAAACATAAAGCAAAATCTACAATGGAATGGTTCAAAAATAAACATATCCAGTTGTTAGAATGGCCAAGTCAAAGTCCAGACCTGAATCCAATCGAGAATCTGTGGAAAGAACTGAAAACTGCTGTTCACAAATGCTCTCCATCCAACCTCACTGAGCTCGAGCTGTTTTGCAAGGAGGAATGGGAAAAAATGTCAGTCTCTCGATGTGCAAAACTGATAGAGACATACCCCAAGCGACTTACAGCTGTAATCGCAGCAAAAGGTGGCGCTACAAAGTATTAACTTAAGGGGGCTGAATAATTTTGCACGCCCAATTTTTCAGTTTTTGATTTGTTAAAAAAGTTTGAAATATCCAATAAATGTCATTCCACTTCATGATTGTGTCCCACTTGTTGTTGATTCTTCACAAAAAAATACAGTTTTATATCTTTATGTTTGAAGCCTGAAATGTGGCAAAAGGTCGCAAAGTTCAAGGGGGCCGAATACTTTCGCAAGGCACTGTATCTATCTGCTACATTATTACTGTGATGGAACATGTTGTGCTTGTTTCTCTGCAGGTTTTAAAGTGGTGTTAGACTCCCAACTGGGCCCCTAGATAGTCCCATAGGGCCCTGGTCAAAAGCAGTGACCTGTATAGTGAACAGGGTGCCTTTTGGGATTCACATTAGTCTCCTGTTGAGTCTCCTGACTGTCTGTCGGTGACAAGGTGACTTTGACTCACGTACAGATGTTCTTCTGATTGGATGGATTGCGGCACACCAATAACCATTTTGTCTAGTGGATTTTAATTTGTTTACTGAAGACAGAGGACTTGTAAAATGATGATTGTGCCTGAATTAGATTAGACGTTTCTTTCTGTTTTCTGAATGAACTATTCCCATTTCCTTCATGGAATGGCATTGCACTTCTGACAGTAGTACAAAGGCATCCTTTCTTCCGTGTCACAGCCTCTATTTGCTCTGATACAAGTAATATTATAGTCTACAGATACAGGTAATATTATAGATACAGGTAATATTATAGATACAGGTAATATTATAGATACAGGTAATATTATAGTCTACAGATACAGGTAATATTATAGATACAGGTAATATTATAGATAAAGGTAATATTATAGTCTACTGATACAGGTAATATTAAAGATACAGGTAATATTATAGATACAGGTAATTTTAAAGATACAGGTAATATTATAGTCTACAGATACAGGTAATATTATAGATACAGGTAATATTATAGATACAGGTAATATTATAGATACAGGTAATATTATAGTCTACTGATACAGGTAATATTATAGATACAGGTAATATTATAGATACAGGTAATATTATAGATACAGGTAATATTATAGATACAGGTAATATTATAGATACAGGTAATATTATAGATACAGATAATATTACAGATACAGGTAATATTACAGATACAGGTAATATTATAGATACAGGTAATATTATAGATACAGGTAATATTATAGATACAGGTAATATTATAGATACAGATAATATTACAGATACAGGTAATATTATAGATACAAGTAATATTATAGATACAGGTAATATTACAGATACAGGTAATATTATAGATACAGGTAATATTATAGTCTACTGGTAATATTATAGTCTACAGATACAGGTAATATTATAGATACAGGTAATATTATAGATACAGATAATGTTACAGATACAGGTAATATTATAGATACAGGTAATATTATAGATACAGATAATATTACAGATACAGGTAATATTATAGATACAGGTAATATTATAGATACAGGTAATATTATAGATACAAGTAATATTATAGATACAGGTAATATTACAGATGCAGATAATATTACAGATACAGGTAATATTATAGATACAGGTAATATTACAGATACAGGTAATATTACAGATACAGGTAATATTATAGATACAGGTAATATTATAGTCTACTGGTAATATTATAGATACAGGTAATATTATAGATACAGATAATATTACAGATACAGGTAATATTATAGATACAAGTAATATTATAGATACAGGTAATATTACAGATACAGGTAATATTATAGATACAGGTAATATTATAGTCTACTGGTAATATTATAGTCTACAGATACAGGTAATATTATAGATACAGGTAATATTATAGTCTACAGATACAGGTAATAGTATAGATACAGGTAATATTATAGATACAGGTAATATTACAGATACAGGTAATATTATAGATACAGGTAATATTATAGATACAGGTAATATTATAGATACAAGTAATATTATAGTATACAGATACAGGTAATATTATAGATACAGGTAATAGTATAGATACAGGTAATATTATAGATACAGGTAATATTATAGTCTACAGATACAGGTAATATTATAGATACAGGTAATATTATAGATACAGGTAATATTATAGTCTACAGATACAGGTAATATTATAGTCTACAGATACAGGTAATATTATAGATACAGGTAATATTATAGATACAGGTAATATTATAGATACAGGTAATATTATAGTCTACAGATACAGGTAATATTATAGATACAGGTAATATTATAGATACAGGTAATATTATAGTCTACAGATACAGGTAATATTATAGATACAGGTAATATTATAGATACAGGTAATATTATAGATACAGGTAATATTATAGTCTACAGATACAGGTAATATTATAGATACAGGTAATATTATAGATACAGGTAATATTATAGATAAAGGTAATATTATAGTCTACTGATACAGGTAATATTATAGATACAGGTAATATTATAGATACAGGTAATATTATAGATACAGGTAATATTATAGATACAGGTAATATTATAGATACAGGTAATATTATAGTCTACAGATACAGGTAATATTATAGATACAGGTAATATTATAGTCTACTGATACAGGTAATATTATAGATACAGGTAATATTATAGATACAGGTAATTTTATAGATACAGGTAATATTATAGTCTACAGATACAGGTAATATTATAGATACAGGTAATATTATAGATACAGGTAATATTATAGATACAGGTAATATTATAGTCTACTGATACAGGTAATATTATAGATACAGGTAATATTATAGATACAGGTAATATTATAGATACAGGTAATTTTATAGATACAGGTAATATTATAGTCTACAGACACAGGTAATATTATAGATACAGGTAATATTATAGTCTACTGATACAGGTAATATTATAGATACAGGTAATATTATAGATACAGGTAATATTATAGATACAGGTAATATTATAGATACAGGTAATATTATAGATACAGATAATATTACAGATACAGGTAATATTATAGATATAGGTAATATTATAGATACAGGTAATATTATAGATACAGGTAATATTATAGATACAGATAATATTACAGATACAGGTAATATTACAGATACAGGTAATATTACAGATATAGGTAATATTATAGATACAGGTAATATTATAGATACAGGTAATATTATAGATACAGGTAATATTATAGATACAGGTAATATTATAGATACAGATAATATTACAGATACAGGTAATATTATAGATACAAGTAATATTATAGATACAGGTAATATTACAGATACAGATAATATTATAGATACAGGTAATATTATAGTCTACTGGTAATATTATAGTCTACAGACACAGGTAATATTATAGATACAGTTAATATTATAGATACAGATAATGTTACAGATACAGGTAATATTATAGATACAGGTAATGTTATAGATACAGATAATATTACAGATACAGATAATATTATAGATACAGGTAATATTATAGATACAGGAAATATTATAGATACAGGTAATATTATAGATACAGATAATATTACAGATCCAGGTAATATTATAGATACAAGTAATATTATAGATACAGGTAATATTACAGATACAGGTAATATTATAGATACAGGTAATATTATAGATATAGGTAATATTATAGATACAGGTAATATTATAGATACAGGTAATATTATAGATACAGATAATATTACAGATACAGGTAATATTATAGATACAGGTAATATTATAGATACAGGTAATATTATAGATACAGATAATATTACAGATACAGGTAATATTATAGATACAGGTAATATTATAGATACAGGTAATATTATAGATAAAGGTAATATTATAGTCTACTGATACAGGTAATATTATAGATACAGGTAATATTATAGATACAGATAATATTACAGATCCAGGTAATATTATAGATACAAGTCATATTATAGATACAGGTAATATTACAGATAGAGGTAATATTATAGATACAGGTAATATTATAGATACAGGTAATATTATAGATACAGATAATATTACAGATACAGGTAATATTATAGATACAGGTAATATTACAGATACAGGTAATATTACAGATACAGGTAATATTATAGATACAGGTAATATTATAGATACAGGTAATATTATAGATACAGATAATATTACAGATACAGGTAATATTATAGATACAGGTAATATTATAGATACAGGTAATATTACAGATACAGGTAATATTATTGATACAAGTAATATTATAGTCTACTGGTAATATTATAGTCTACAGATACAGGTAATATTATAGATACAGGTAATATTATAGATACTGGTAATATTATAGATACAAGTAATATTATAGTCTACAGATACAGGTAATATTATAGATACAGGTAATATTATAGATACAGGTAATATTATAGATACTGGTAATATTATAGATACAGGTAATATTATAGATACAGGTAATATTATAGATACAGGTAATATTATAGATACAGGTAATATTATAGATACAGATAATATTATAGATACAGGTAATATTATAGATACAGGTAATATTATAGATACTGGTAATATTATAGATACAAGTAATATTATAGTCTACAGATACAGGTAATATTATAGATACTGGTAATATTATAGATACAAGTAATATTATAGTCTACAGATACAGGTAATATTATAGATACAGGTAATATTATAGATACAGGTAATATTACAGATACAGGTAATATTATAGATACAAGTAATATTATAGTCTACAGATACAGGTAATATTACAGATACAGGTAATATTACAGATACAGGTAATATTATAGATACAGGTAATATTATAGTCTACTGGTAATATTATAGATACAGGTAATATTATAGATACAGATAATATTACAGATACAGGTAATATTATAGATACAAGTAATATTATAGATACAGGTAATATTACAGATACAGGTAATATTATAGATACAGGTAATATTATAGTCTACTGGTAATATTATAGTCTACAGATACAGGTAATATTATAGATACAGGTAATATTATAGTCTACAGATACAGGTAATATTATAGATACAGGTAATATTATAGATACAGGTAATATTACAGATACAGGTAATATTATAGATACAGGTAATATTATAGATACAGGTAATATTATAGATACAAGTAATATTATAGTATACAGATACAGGTAATATTATAGATACAGGTAATAGTATAGATACAGGTAATATTATAGATACAGGTAATATTATAGTCTACAGATACAGGTAATATTATAGATACAGGTAATATTATAGATACAGGTAATATTATAGTCTACAGATACAGGTAATATTATAGTCTACAGATACAGGTAATATTATAGATACAGGTAATATTATAGATACAGGTAATATTATAGATACAGGTAATATTATAGTCTACAGATACAGGTATACAGGTAATATTATAGATACAGGTAATATTATAGATACAGGTAATATTATAGTCTACAGATACAGGTAATATTATAGATACAGGTAATATTATAGATACAGGTAATATTATAGATACAGGTAATATTATAGTCTACAGATACAGGTAATATTATAGATACAGGTAATATTATAGATACAGGTAATATTATAGATAAAGGTAATATTATAGTCTACTGATACAGGTAATATTATAGATACAGGTAATATTATAGATACAGGTAATATTATAGATACAGGTAATATTATAGATACAGGTAATATTATAGATACAGGTAATATTATAGTCTACAGATACAGGTAATATTATAGATACAGGTAATATTATAGTCTACTGATACAGGTAATATTATAGATACAGGTAATATTATAGATACAGGTAATTTTATAGATACAGGTAATATTATAGTCTACAGATACAGGTAATATTATAGATACAGGTAATATTATAGATACAGGTAATATTATAGATAGAATATTATAGGTAATATTATAGATACAGGTAATATTATAGATACAGATACAGGTAATATTATAGATACAGGTAATATTATAGATACAGGTAATATTATAGATACAGGTAATTTTATAGATACAGGTAATATTATAGGACACAGGTAATATTATAGATACAGGTAATATTATAGTCTACTGATACAGGTAATATTATAGATACAGGTAATATTATAGATACAGGTAATATTATAGATACAGGTAATATTATAGATACAGGTAATATTATAGATACAGATAATATTACAGATACAGGTAATATTATAGATATAGGTAATTTTATAGATACAGGTAATATTATAGATACAGGTAATATTATAGATACAGATAATATTACAGATACAGGTAATATTACAGATACAGGTAATATTACAGATATAGGTAATATTATAGATACAGGTAATATTATAGATACAGGTAATATTATAGATACAGGTAATATTATAGATACAGGTAATATTATAGATACAGATAATATTACAGATACAGGTAATATTATAGATACAAGTAATATTATAGATACAGGTAATATTACAGATACAGATAATATTATAGATACAGGTAATATTATAGTCTACTGGTAATATTATAGTCTACAGACACAGGTAATATTATAGATACAGTTAATATTATAGATACAGATAATGTTACAGATACAGGAGATATTATAGATACAGGTAATGTTATAGATACAGATAATATTACAGATACAGATAATATTATAGATACAGGTAATATTATAGATACAGGAAATATTATAGATACAGGTAATATTATAGATACAGATAATATTACAGATCCAGGTAATATTATAGATACAGGTAATATTATAGATATAGGTAATATTATAGATACAGGTAATATTATAGATACAGGTAATATTATAGATACAGATAATATTACAGATACAGGTAATATTATAGATACAGGTAATATTATAGATACAGGTAATATTATAGATACAGATAATATTACAGATACAGGTAATATTATAGATACAGGTAATATTATAGATACAGGTAATATTATAGATAAAGGTAATATTACAGATACAGGTAATATTATAGATACAGGTAATATTATAGATACAGGTAATATTATAGATACAGATAATATTACAGATACAGGTAATATTATAGATACAGGTAATATTATAGATACAGGTAATATTATAGATAAAGGTAATATTATAGTCTACTGATACAGGTAATATTATAGATACAGGTAATATTATAGATACAGATAATATTACAGATCCAGGTAATATTATAGATACAAGTCATATTATAGATACAGGTAATATTACAGATAGAGGTAATATTATAGATACAGGTAATATTATAGATACAGGTAATATTATAGATACAGATAATATTACAGATACAGGTAATATTATAGATACAGGTAATATTACAGATACAGGTAATATTATACAGGTAATATTATAGATACAGGTAATATTATAGATACAGGTAATATTATAGATACAGGTAATATTATAGATACAGATAATATTACAGATACAGGTAATATTATAGATACAGGTAATATTATAGATACAGGTAATATTACAGATACAGGTAATATTATTGATACAAGTAATATTATAGTCTACTGGTAATATTATAGTCTACAGATACAGGTAATATTATAGATACAGGTAATATTATAGATACTGGTAATATTATAGATACAAGTAATATTATAGTCTACAGATACAGGTAATATTATAGATACAGGTAATATTATAGATACAGGTAATATTATAGATACTGGTAATATTATAGATACAGGTAATATTATAGATACAGGTAATATTATAGATACAGGTAATATTATAGATACAGGTAATATTATAGATACAGATAATATTATAGATACAGGTAATATTATAGATACAGGTAATATTATAGATACTGGTAATATTATAGATACAAGTAATATTATAGTCTACAGATACAGGTAATATTATAGATACTGGTAATATTATAGATACAAGTAATATTATAGTCTACAGATACAGGTAATATTATAGATACAGGTAATATTATAGATACAGGTAATATTACAGATACAGGTAATATTATAGATACAAGTAATATTATAGTCTACAGATACAGGTAATATTATAGATACAGGTAATATTATAGTCTACTGGTAATATTATAGATACAGGTAATATTATAGTCTACTAGTAATATTATAGTCTACAGATACAGGTAATATTACAGATACAGGTAATATTATAGATACAAGTAATATTATAGTCTACAGATACAGGTAATATTATAGATACTGGTAATATTATAGATACAGGTAATATTATAGATACAGGTAATATTATAGATACAGGTAATATTATAGATACAGGTAATATTATAGATACAGATAATATTATAGATACAGGTAATATTATAGATACAGGTAATATTATAGATACTGGTAATATTATAGATACAGGTAATATTATAGATACAGGTAATATTATAGATACAGGTAATATTATAGTCTACTGGTAATATTATAGTCTACAGATACAGGTAATATTATAGATACAGGTAATATTATAGATACAGGTAATATTATAGTATACTGGTAATATTGTAGTCTACAGATACAGGTAATGTTATGGCCTTATTTTCCGTTGATCCCAAGCAGAGTATCTGTGGTGGTATTGGACAGGATTCCTCAGAGGTTGATAGATAGCACAGCCAATAGGAGAGTATCTGTGGTGGTATTGGACACGATTCCTCAGAGGGTGATAGATAGCACAGCCAATAGGAGAGTATCTGTGGTGGTATTGGACTGGATTCCTCAGAGGGTGATGGATAGCACAGCCAATAGGAGAGTATCTGTGGTGGTATTGGACTGGATTCCTCAGAGGGGGATGGATAGCACAGCCAATAGGAGAGTATCTGTGGTGGTATTGGACTGGATTCCTCAGAGGGTGATAGATAGCACAGCCAATAGGAGAGTATCTGTGGTGGTATTGGACAGGATTCCTCAGAGGGTGATGGATAGCACAGCCAATAGGAGAGTATATGTGGTGGTATTGGACACGATTCCTCAGAGGGTGATAGATAGCACAGCCAATAGGAGAGTATCTGTGGTGGTATTGGACAGGATTCCTCAGAGGGTGATAGATAGCACAGCCAATAGGAGAGTATCTGTGGTGGTATTGGACTGGATTCCTCAGAGGGTGATAGATAGCACAGCCAATAGGAGAGTATCTGTGGTGGTATTGGACAGGATTCCTCAGAAGGTGATAGATAGCACAGCCAATAGGAGAGTATCTGTGGTGGTATTGGACTGGATTCCTCAGAGGGTGATAGATAGCACAGCCAATAGGAGAGTATCTGTGGTGGTATTGGACTGGACTCCTCAGAGGGTGATGGATAGCACAGCCAATAGGAGAGTATCTGTGGTGGTTTTGGACTGGATTCCTCAGGGCCCCAGTGGACTGTTAGTTTCCTGGTGTTCCTCAAAGGGTGATAGATAGCACAGCCAATAGGAGAGTATCTGTGGTGGTATTGGACTGGACTCCTCAGAGGGTGATGGATAGCACAGCCAATAGGAGAGTATCTGTGGTGGTTTTGGACTGAATTCCTCAGGGCCCCAGTGGACTGTTAGTTTCCTGGTGTTCCTCAAAGGGTGATAGATAGCACAGCCAATAGGAGAGTATCTGTGGTGGTATTGGACTGGACTCCTCAGAGGGTGATGGATGGCACAGCCAATAGGAGAGTATCTGTGGTGGTATTGGACAGGATTCCTCAGGGCCCCAGTGGACTGTTAGTTTCCTGGTGTTCCTCAGAGGGTGATAGATAGCACAGCCAATAGGAGAGTATCTGTGGTGGTATTGGACAGGATTCCTCAGGGCCCCAGTGGACTGTTAGTTTCCTGGTGTTCCTCAAAGGGTGATAGATAGCACAGCCAATAGGAGGCTTTATTAGAGGAGATTACTCAACACATGACACTATTCAGCACTTTCTCTATCTGTGTGTGTGTGTGTGTGTGTGTGTGTGTGTGTGTGTGTGTGTGTGTGTGTGTGTGTGTGTGTGTGTGTGTGTGTGTGTGTGTGTGTCACGGCACGCTGAACGGTGGATCAGGATACAGGAAACATTCTCCTCTATTCTCCTGGTTATCAGGCCTCTGTTTGGAAAGTCAAAGATTTATTTAGGGACATAATGCCAGCTGGTGATTCTCAATACGGCCCCATTCACCCCCGTCAAAGTGTTTGCCCTTAAATTCTACCCGGAAAGTTCATTTAAAGTTTTACTGGTTGATCTAGAGGTTAGTTGAGGTTACTCCAAACTACTGCACTATACAAGGGGATAGGAATGCAAACAGAGACTTCTGATCGATGCCAACCCAGTCCAGGCACAACTACTGCACTATACAAGGGGATAGGAATGGACACAGAGACTTCTGATCGATGCCAACCCAGTCCAGACACAACTACTGCACTATACAAGGGGATAGAATGCAGACAGATAATTCTGATCGATGCCAACCCAGTCCAGACACAACTACTGCACTATACAAGGGGATAGGGATGGAGACAGAGACTTCTGATCGATGCCAACCCAGTCCAGACAGTTCCATCACTGACCTCTGACCTCGGGGTTAACACAGAACACCTATTACATTCATTACCTTTAGTTTGATGCAATAGATTCACAACAACAGAATGCTTGCACAAAAAATCTCACCCTATTCCCTACGTATATAGTGCACTACTTTAGACCAGAGCCCTATTCCCTACGTATATAGTGCACTACTTTAGATCAGAGCCCTATTCCCTACGTATATAGTGCACTACTTTAGACCAGAGCCCTATTCCCTACATAGTGCACTACTTTAGACCAGAGCCCTATTCCCTACGTATATAGTGCACTACTTTAGACCAGAGCCCTATTCCCTACGTATACAGTGCACTACTTTAGACTAGAGCCCTATTCCCTACGTATATAGTGCACTACTTTAGACCAGAGCCCTATTCCCTATATAGTGCACTACTTTAGACCAGAGCCCTATTCCCTACGTATATAGTGGACTACTTTAGACCAGAGCCCTATTCCCTACGTATATAGTGCACTACTTTAGACCAGAGCCCTATTCCCTATATAGTGCACTACTTTAGACCAGAGCCCTATTCCCTACGCATATAGTGCACTACTTTAGACCAGAGCCCTATTCCCTACGTATATAGTGCACTACTTTAGACCAGAGCCCTATTCCCTACGTATATAGTGCACTACTTTAGACCAGAGCCCTATTCCTTACGTATATAGTGCACTACTTTAGACCAGATCCTATGGGTATCTGGTCGAAAGTAGTGCGCTGTATTGGACATAGGGTGGGATTTGGGACACGTTCACTGACTTCCTTCTCTTCCCTCTAATCAAGAGGACATGAGAGGACCACAGGACTTCTCTTCCCTCTAATCAAGAGGACATGAGAGGACAACAGGACTTCTCTTCCCTCTAATCAAGAGGACATGAGAGGACCACAGGACTTCTCTTCCCTCTAATCAAGAGGACATGAGAGGACAACAGGACTTCTCTTCCCTCTAATCAAGAGGACATGAGAGGACCACAGGACTTCTCTTCCCTCTAATCAAGAGGACATGAGAGGACAACAGGACTTCCTTCTCTTCCCTCTAATCAAGAGGACATGAGAGGACCACAGGACTTCTCTTCCCTCTAATCAAGTGGACATGAGAGGACCACAGGACTTCCTTCTCTTCCCTCTAATCAAGAGGACATGAGAGGACCACAGGATTTCTCTTCCCTCTAATCAAGAGGACATGAGAGGACAACAGGACTTCTCTTCCCTCTAATCAAGAGGACATGAGAGGACCACAAGACTTCCTTCTCTTCCCTCTAATCAAGTGGACATGAGAGGACCACAGGACTTCTCTTCCCTCTAATCAAGTGGACATGAGAGGACCACAAGACTTCCTTCTCTTCCCTCTAATCAAGAGGACATGAGAGGACCACAGGACTTCTCTTCCCTCTAATCAAGAGGACATGAGAGGACCACAGGACTTCCTTCTCTTCCCTCTAATCAAGTGGACATGAGAGGACCACAGGACTTCTCTTCCCTCTAATCAAGAGGACATGAGAGGACCACAGGACTTCCTTCTCTTCCCTCTAATCAAGAGGACATGAGAGGACCACAGGACTTCCTTCTCTTCCCTCTAATCAAGAGGACATGAGAGGACCACAGGACTTCACAGTCTATGGACCAGATCTGTCTGAGGAAAGCCAGGTTCAGACTGAGGCGCGTGTGTGTGTGTGTGTGTGTGTGCGTGCGTGCGTGTGTGTCATCCAGGTCACTGACCTCTATTACTGGTCAAAGGGTTTCAATTATTGCTTCCTGGTTGGTTAAAAAGATTTGGAGGGAGAGGAGATCTCTCTTTAACCAACCAGGAAGCAATTATTGAGAGAGAGAGAGACATTGGGGGAGAAAGAGAGAGAGGATGAGAGAAGTCAAGATATACACAGAGAGAAAGCTACAGACATGTTTTATTTAACCTTTAGGCAGGTCAGTTAAGAACAAATTCTTATTTTCAATGACAGCCTAGGAACAGTGGGTTAACTGCCTGTTCAGGGGTAGAACAACAGACTTTTACCTTGTCAACTCAGGGGTTTGAACTTTCAACCTTCTGATTACTAGTCCAACACACTAACCACTAGGCTACCTGCCTCCCCACCAACTTACTCAACATGTTTTTAAGAATGAGATAAACACTTATGAACAACAACTCTATTCAATCAGAATGTAGTTTTTTTAGCGCCTCAAATTGAGACGTTTTGACTCTCGCCAGCAAGTTCCACAACCAAAACCTAGCCAGCAGGCTAACAAGCTAGACAGAAACATTGAACTAGAACAAACCTAGCCAGCAGGCTAACAAGCTAGACAGAAACATTGAACTAGAACAAACCTAGCCAGCAGGCTAACAAGCTAGACAGAAACATTGAACTAGAACAAACCTAGCCAGCAGGCTAACAAGCTAGACAGAAACATTGAACTAGAACAAACCTAGCCAGCAGGCTAACAAGCTAGACAGAAACATTGAACTAGAACAAACCTAGCCAGCAGGCTAACAAGCTAGACAGAAACATTGAACTAGAACAAACCTAGCCAGCAGGCTAACAAGCTAGACAGAAACATTGAACTAGAACAAACCTAGCCAGCAGGCTAACAAGCTAGACAGAAACATTGAACTAGAACAAACCTAGCAAGGGGAGAGAGTACATTTTTAAAAAAGGAGCACGGACTCTAACGTTAAACAAATCTTCTGGGTTTTCTTTGTGTGCAGATTTTTCAATCTTTTTTTGTTGTCGCTGTTTTTGTAGCTAAATTAGCGCTAGCTAGCAAACAGCAGCAAGACAAACTAAAATGGTTGCCATGGCTACAGTAGAGCAAAACAGCAGCAGTAGCAGCAGGGCCCACAGGCACCATGTCCCTCAGCGCGTACGGCTGGTCTTTAAGGTGTTCTAACAGGATCAGTGTAGCAGGTAGCCTGGAGTATAGGCTAGCTGGGTAATGAATCAGAACAGGGCTGTAGCAACGTGGTAATGGTATAGGCTAGCTGGGTAATGAATCAGAACAGGGCTGGAGCAACGTGGTAATGGTATAGGCTAGCTGGGTAATGAATCAGAACAGGGCTGTAGCAATGTGGTAATGGTATAGGCTAGCTGGGTAATGAATAAGAACAGGGCTGGAGCAACGTGGTAATGGTATAGGCTAGCTGGGTAATGAATCAGAACAGGGCTGGAGCAACGTGGTAATGGGATAGGCTAGCTGGGTAATGAATCAGAACTAGCCTGGAGCAATGTGTTAATGGTATAGGCTAGCTGGGTAATGAATCAGAACAGGGCTGTAGCAACGTGGTAATGGTATAGGCTAGCTGGGTAAGGAATCAGAACAAGCCAGGAGCAACGTGGTAATGGTATAGGCTAGCTGGGTAATGAATCAGAACAGGGCTGTAGCAACGTGGTAATGGTATAGGCTAGCTGGGTAATGAATAAGAACAGGGCTGTAGCAACGTGATAATGGTATAGGCTAGCTGGGTAATGAATCAGAACAAGCCTGGAGCAACGTGGTAATGGTATAGGCTAGCTGGGTAATGAATCAGAACAGGCCTGGAGCAACGTGGTAATGGTATAGGCTAGCTGGGTAATGAATCAGAACAGGGCTGTAGCAACATGGTAATGGTATAGGCTAGCTGGGTAATGAATCAGAACAGGCCTGGAGCAATGTGGTAATGGTATAGGCTAGCTGGGTAATGAATCAGAACAGGGCTGTAGCAACGTGGTAATGGTATAGGCTAACTGGGTAATGAATCAGAACAAGCCTGGAGCAACGTGGTAATGGTATAGGCTAGCTGGGTAATGAATCAGAACAGGGCTGTAGCAACATGGTAATGGTATAGGCTAGCTGGGTAATGAATCAGAACAGGGCTATAGCAACGTGGTAATGGTATAGGCTAGCTGGGTAATGAATCAGAACAGGGCTGTATCAATGTGGTAATGGTATAGGCTAGCTGGGTTATGAATCAGAACAGGGCTGTAGCAACATGGTAATGGTATAGGCTAGCTGGGTAATGAATCAGAACAGGGCTATAGCAACGTGGTAATGGTATAGGCTAGCTGGGTAATGAATCAGAACTAGCCTGGAGCAACGTGGTAATGGTATAGGCTAGTTGGGTAATGAATCAGAACAGGGCTGTAGCAACTTGGTAATAGTATAGGCTAGCTGGGTAATGAATCAGAACAAGCCTGTATCAATGTGGTAATGGTATAGGCTAGCTGGGTTATGAATCAGAACAGGGCTGTAGCAACATGGTAATGGTATAGGCTAGCTGGGTAATGAATCAGAACAGGGCTATAGCAACGTGGTAATGGTATAGGCTAGCTGGGTAATGAATCAGAACTAGCCTGGAGCAATGTGGTAATGGTATAGGCTAGCTGGGTAATGAATCAGAACAGGGCTGTAGCAACGTGGTAATGGTATAGGCTAACTGGGTAATGAATCAGAACAAGCCTGGAGCAACGTGGTAATGGTATAGGCTAGCTGGGTAATGAATCAGAACAGGGCTGTAGCAACGTGGTAATGGTATAGGCTAGCTGGGTAAGGAATCAGAACAAGCCAGGAGCAACGTGGTAATGGTATAGGCTAGCTGGGTAATGAATCAGAACAGGGCTGTAGCAACGTGGTAATGGTATAGGCTAGCTGGGTAATGAATAAGAACAGGGCTGTAGCAACGTGATAATGGTATAGACTAGCTGGGTAATGAATCAGAACAAGCCTGGAGCAACGTGGTAATGGTATAGGCTAGCTGGGTAATGAATCAGAACAGGCCTGGAGCAACGTGGTAATGGTATAGGCTAGCTGGGTAATGAATCAGAACAGGGCTGTAGCAACATGGTAATGGTATAGGCTAGCTGGGTAATGAATCAGAACAGGCCTGGAGCAACGTGGTAATGGTATAGGCTAACTGGGTAATGAATCAGAACAGGCCTGGAGCAACGTGGTAATGGTATAGGCTAGCTGGGTAATGAATCAGAACAGGGCTGGAGCAACGTGGTAATGGTATAGGCTAACTGGGTAATGAGTCAGAACAGGGCTGGAGCAACGTGGTAATGGTATAGGCTAACTGGGTAATGAATCAGAACAGGCCTGGAGCAACGTGGTAATGGTATAGGCTAGCTGGGTAATGAATCAGAACAGGGCTGTAGCAACATGGTAATGGTATAGGCTAGCTGGGCAATGAATCAGAACAGGCCTGGAGCAACGTGGTAATGGTATAGGCTAGCTGGGTAATGAATCAGAACAGGGCTGTAGCAATGTGGTAATGGTATAGGCTAGCTGGGTAATGAATCAGAACAGGGCTGGAGCAACGTGGTAATGGTATAGGCTAACTGGGTAATTAATCAGAACAGGGCTGGAGCAACGTGGTAATGGTATAGGCTAGCTGGGTAATGAATCAGAACAGGGCTGGAGCAACGTGGTAATGGTATAGGCTAGCTGGGTAATGAATCGGAACAGGGCTGGAGCAACGTGGTAATGGTATAGGGTAGCTGGGTAATGAGTCAGAACTGGGCTGGAGCAATGTGGTAATGGTATAGGCTAGCTGGGTAATGAATCAGAACAGGGCTGTAGCAACGTGGTAATGGTATAGGCTAGCTGGGTAATGAATCAGAACAGGGCTGTAGCAACGTGGTAATGGTATAGGCTAGCTGGGTAATGAATCAGAACAATCCTGGAGCAACGTGGTAATGGTATAGGCTAGCTGGGTAATGAATCAGAACAGGGCTGTAGCAACTTGGTAATAGTATAGGCTAGCTGGGTAATGAATCAGAACAGGGCTGTAGCAACTTGGTAATAGTATAGGCTAGCTGGGTAATGAATCAGAACAAGCCTGGAGCAACATGGTAATGGTATAGGCTAGCTGGGTAATGAATCAGAACAGGGCTGTAGCAACATGATAATGGTATAGGCTAGCTGGGTAATGAATCAGAACAAGCCTGGAGCAACGTGGTAATGGTATAGGCTAGCTGGGTAATGAATCAGAACAGGCCTGGAGCAACGTTGTAATGGTATTTGACTTTCATCCTTGTAAATTCCAACATGCAAAGTAAATTAACCTCACTTATCCTCACCTTCAAAATTAACCTCACTGGACTGGAGGGGGTAGAGGAGGGGCTGGTGGGTGTTGGAGTTGGTCTGTTTTGGACTGGAGGGGGTAGAGGGGGGCTGGTGGGTGTTGGAGCTGGTCTATTATGGACTGGAGGGGGTAGAGGGGGACTGGTGGGTGTTGGAGCTGGTCTGTTTTGGACTGGAGGGGGTAGAGGGGGGCTGGTGGGTGTTGGAGTTGGTCTGTTATGGAATGGAGGGGGTAGAGGGGGGGCTGGTGGGTGTTGGAGTTGGTCTGTTATGGACTGGAGGGGTAGAGGGGGGGGCTGGTGGGTGTTGGAGCTGGTCTGTTATGGACTGGAGGGGGTAGAGAGGGGGGGCTGGTGGGTGTTGGAGTTGGTCTGTTTTGGACTGGAAGGGGTAGAGGAGGGGCTGGTGGGTGTTGGAGTTGGTCTGTTATGGACTGGAGGGGGTAGAGGGGGGGGCTGGTGGGTGTTGGAGCTGGTCTGTTATGGACTGGAGAGGGTAGAGGGGGGCTGGTGGGTGTTGGAGCTGGTCTGTTATGGACTGGAGGGGGTAGAGGGGGGGGCTGGTGGGTGTTGGAGCTGGGGTGTGGCTGGTCTGTTATGGACTGGAGGGGGTAGAGTGGGGGCTGGTGGGTGTTGGAGCTGGTCTGTTATGGACTGGAGGGGGTAGAGGGGTGGCTGGTAGGTGTTGGAGCTGGGGGGTGGCTGGTCTGTTATGGACTGGAGGGGGTAGAGGGGTGGCTGGTGGGTGTTGGAGCTGGGGGTTGGCTGGTCTGTGCGGGTGCCGCTGTCAGTGGGAGTCTGTTCTGTGGGCTGGAGGGAGGTGTGCAGCAGGCAGGGTTGGGGAGGTCTGGCTGGTTGAGGGGAGGTCTGGCATGTTGAGGACAGGTCTGGTGAGGTCTGGCTGGTTGAGGACAGGGCTGGGGAGGTCTGGCTGGTTGAGGACAGGGCTGGGGAGGTCTGGCTGGTTGAGGACAGGTCTGGGGAGGTCTGGCTGGTTGAGGAGGTTCCTCTGCTGTGTGAGGGCAGGTTATAGAGTGGTGATCTAGCTGCTCCTGCAGCCAGTCCTCTGTTCTCTGTCTCTCCTGCAGCCTGTCCTCTGTCCTCTGTCTCTCCTGCAGCCGGTCCTCTGTCCTCTTTCTCTCCTGCAGCCTGTCCTCTGTCCTCTGTCTCTCCTGCAGCCTGTCCTCTGTTCTCTGTCTCTCCTGCAACTCCTATCTTAGTGTGGTCAGATCGTTATTACTGTTCTGCCTGTCTTTTTGGAGCCCTCTCACCTCCTTTGTTAGATCAGCCAGCTCTCTCTTGTGTCCGTCTCTCTGTTGCCGAACCTCTTTCAGCTGTGTTGCAAGGCTGCTGTCCTGCTCTGTCCGCTCCTTGGTTAGGAGCTCCTCTAAGGATGTCTGGTGGCTGTTTACACCTTGGTTAGGAGCTCCTCTAAGGTTGTCTGGTTGCTGTTTACACCTTGGTTAGGAGCTCCTCTAAGGATGTCTGGTTGTTGTTTACACCTTGGTTAGGAGCTCCTCTAAGGATGTCTGGTTGCTGTTTACACCTTGGTTAGGAGCTCCTCTAAGGATGTCTGGTGGCTGTTTACACCGTGGTTAGGAGCTCCTCTAAGGATGTCTGGTTGCTGTTTACACCTTGGTTAGGGGCTCCTCTAAGGATGTCTGGTGGCTGTTTACACCTTGGTTAGGAGCTCCTCTAAGGATGTCTGGTTGCTGTTTACACCTTGGTTAGGAGCTCCTCTAAGGATGTCTGGTTGCTGTTTACACCTTGGTTAGGAGCTCCTCTAAGGATGTCTGTTTGCTGTTTACACCTTGGTTAGGAGCTCCTCTACGGTGTGGATGTCTGGTGGCTGTTCACACCTTGGTTAGGAGCCCCTGCTCACGCTCTCCCTCAGCAGGACCACCACATTTTAGACTGACCTTTTAGTGTCCCGAGCACAAGGTACACCTGTGTAATGATCATGCGGTTTAATTTGCTTCTTAATCCACTCCTGTCAAGTGAATGGATTATCTTGGTAAAGGAGAAATCCTCCCTAACAGGGATGTAAAGAAATGTGTGAAAGAAGGAGAAATACCTTTTTTTGTCTGTCATGACGTTGGCCTGGGGGGTTGGTTTATGACAGTCATAAATACCTCTTCCCCCCTTTTCCCTCTCTCTACCCTACTGTCATGACGTTGGCCTGGGGGGTTGGTTTATGACAGTCATAAATACCTCTTCCCCCCTTTCCCCTCTCTCTACCCTACTGTCATGACGTTGGCCTGGGGGTTGGTTTATGACAGTCATAAATACCTCTTCCCCCCTTTCCCCTCTCTCTACCCTACTGTCATGACGTTGGCCTGGGGGGGTTAGTTTATGACAGTCATAAATACCTCTTCCCCCCTTTTCCTCTCTCTACCCTACTGTCATGACGTTGGCCTGGGGGGTTGGTTTATGACAGTCATAAATACCTCTTCCCCCCTTTCCCCTCTCTCTACCCTACTGTCACGACGTTGGCCTGGGGGGTAGGTTTATGACAGTCATAAATACCTCTTCCCCCCTTTCCCCTCTCTCTACCCTACTGTCATGACGTTGGCCTGGGGGGTTGGTTTATGACAGTAATAAATACCTCTTCCCCCCTTTCCCCTCTCTCTACCCTACTGTCATGACGTTGGCCTGGGGGGTTGGTTTATGACAGTCATAAATACCTCTTCCCCCCTTTCCCCTCTCTCTACCCTACTGTCATGACGTTGGCCTTGGGGGTAGGTTTATGACAGTCATAAATACCTCTTCCCCCCTTTCCCCTCTCTCTACCCTACTGTCATGACGTTGGCCTGGGGGGTTGGTTTATGACAGTAATAAATACCTCTTCCCCCCTTTCCCCTCTCTCTACCCTACTGTCATGACGTTGGCCTGGGGGGTTGGTTTATGACAGTCATAAATACCTCTTCCCCCCTTTCCCCTATCTCTACCCTACTGTCATGACGTTGGCCTTGGGGGTAGGTTTATGACAGTCATAAATACCTCTTCCCCCCTTTCCCCTCTCTCTACCCTACTGTCATGACGTTGGCCTGGGGGGTTGGTTTATGACAGTCATAAATACCTCTTCCCCCCTTTTTCCTCTCTCTAAATAAGGTAATTCTCCACCTAACATACTATATATATATGATGATTCTCCACCTAACATACTGTCATGACGTTGGCCTGGGGGGTAGGTTTATGACAGTCATAAATACCTCTCCCCCCTTTTTCCTCTCTCTACCCTACTGATGTGACATTTGAAATCCCTTCGTTAACATAGAGATTCTGGGAACATCAGAAGGTGAGGGGAAATTAACTATATTCTGGTAATCCGACCAAGTGAACATACGCGGTGGTACTTAATGAATATGATGTCAGTTCGGTTGTCATCTGAGACATTCTCATCAATGATAAGATGACATAAACTCTACAGTGGAAAGTCTACACAATGTAGTTATCGGATTCACATGGAATTGTTGTTCAATTTAAATGTTTGAATATAAAATCATAGGTAAATAGAAGAAATGCAATTTTAGCTTCCAAATGAGAGATTTGGGTTTTCATAAGGTTAGGGCTCTGCTCAATCAGTGGCCCGCCCCTGTGAAGAGACATCGGCTATAAAACTATGAAAACACACCCTTCTCCCTCCACTATATAAAGCCTTGAGGAAAATGTAACCTCCTGTTCTGAGGATGTGAGGACGACGGTCCATAGATTACAAGGACTAACATGTCAGCTGTTCTGGGTACATTAGGATGACGATCCGATGTCAGAATGGTTCAGATAATAACTACAGAACGAAGCCAATCTCAGCGTGAGCTTTGGTTGCGAATGATATGAACTTTGAACCCTTATTCACTGCAGAAGTGATACCTCCTAGCCGTTGAGTTAGCAACAGCAACTGCAAACGCGGGCTAGGAAAGAACAGACAGAGTAACCCGTTCTGATTCTTCAAAGGACAAAGGACTCTGTTGGGCAACGGCCTTCCATCTACCACCAACCTACCGAAGTGCAGCTCAGAGTAAATATTGATTGCGTTTTCCTTTTCCAAATGGGCGGTAATTTAGAATGCATAAGATACTGTATTTACGACAGAGAGAATCCCTGGTGTTCCAGAAGGTTCTCTGTGGAGATGACAGAGAGATTCCCTGCTGTTCCAGAAGCTTCTCTGGAAAGACTGAGCTCGAGAGACTGTGTGCGTTCATCATTTTGAAGTCAATGAGATTATTCAGGGAGTCACAGTATAAAGTCACCAATTAGACTCAAACTGTTACCGATAACAGCAACTAATCTGATGTAAAGACACTGCAGTGGTTTTCCCCGGACCCTGTCCCATATTCTGTACACTCCAGTTTACAGTCGACCAATAGCCTGGCCTGATGGAGGTCTTGGCTGTACAGATGTACCCCAACAGAAGTGGCCCTGGAGTTGTAGTGGGAGACATCTTGGTTCTCGCGATCCGTTGGAACCTGATCTAAAAGTCTGATGTGGATCCTGTGGCAGAGTGCCTCTCCTTTTGGTCTCTTGAGTCTTGGATGCTCTTAGTGAGAATTTAATTCATTCACAGACCAGAGTAGAGGATTGGGGGGAAAAAAGTCATAAATAAACAGATTTTATTTGAAAGAGTCACAAAGTTACATTAGATGTGGTAATTTCGTCACGACTGAGAAGATGGAGAACCGAGACGTGTGGCCTGGTGCTATCTGGGGTGAGGGAGGAGGAGGAGGAGAAGGAGGAGGAAGGAGGAAAGAGGAGGAGGAAGGAGGAGGAGGTTGAGGGGGAGGAGGTTGAGGAGGGGTGAGGAGGAGGGGGGGAGGAGAGGTGAGGAGGTGTGAGGAGGAGGAGAGGTGAGGAGGAGGAGGAGGAGGTGGAGGTTGAGGAGGAGGAGAGGTGAGGAGGAGGAGGAGGAGGTTGAGGAGGGGTGAGGAGGAGGAGCGGTGAGAAGGAGGAGGAGGTTGAGGAGGGGTGAGGAGGAGGTGGTTGAGGAGGGGTGAGGAGGAGGAGAAGTGAGGAGGAGGAGAGGTGAGGAGGTTGAGGAGGGGTGAGGAGGAGGTTGAGGAGGGGTGAGGAGGAGGAGGAGGAGGTTGAAGGAATAAATGGAATGTTGGGACTGACTGAAGGCTGTATCCATGGTGACAGAAGGTCATTCTTTCTCTGTCTCCATCCATCGCCGCCACCAACCAATCCATTAATGTCAGAGGAGGTCTGAACAGAACAGGTAAAAGAAAGAGATCAGTTTACATGAATCTCCTCAGGAGGTGTTCTATACACCGATGCACCGTTAATGGACACTGGAAGATTACTGGAATCTGGACACTGGAGATTACTGGAATCTGGACACTGGAGATTACTGGAATCTGGACACTGGATGGACACTGGAAGATTACTGGAATCTGGACACTGGATGGACACTGGAAGATTACTGTAATCTGGACACTGGAGATTACTGGAATCTGGACACTGGATGGACACTGGAAGATTACTGGAATCTGGACACTGGAGATTACTGGAATCTGGACACTGGATGGACAATGGAAGATTACTGGAATCTGTGTGAGTAGCTGGACAGGTAGGATGACTGACAACAGGTGGACAGGTAGGATGACTGATAATAGGTGGACAGGTAGGATGACTGACAATAGCTGGACAGGTAGGATGACTGGCAATAGGTGGACAGGTAGGATGACTGACAATAGGTGTTCAGGTAGGATGACTGACAATAGGTGGACAAGTAGGATGACTGACAGTAGCTGGACAGGTAGGATGACTGACAACAGGTGGACAGGTATGATGACTGATAATAGGTGGACAGGTAGGATGACTGACAATAGCTGGACAGGTAGGATGACTGGCAATAGGTGGACAGGTAGGATGACTGACAATAGGTGTTCAGGTAGGATGACTGACAATAGGTGGACAAGTAGGATGACTGACAGTAGCTGGACAGGTAGGATGACTGACAACAGGTGGTCACGAGTCGGTTGACTGAGAGGAAGGTAGGAGAGTGAGGCAGGAATTTATTTCAACGCAAATTGGCAATTCAATATGAAGCATGACTGAGTCATTGATGTTAAATTTAAGAAAATACATAACCTTAACCATCATAGCCTGGTTTGCCCTGTCCTGGGGTATCGTCGGACGGGGCCACAGTGTCCACCTGGCACAGTCAGAAGAGGACTGGCCACCCCACATAGCCTGGTTCCTCTCTAGGTTTCTTCCTAGGTTTTGGCCTTTCTAGGGAGTTTTTCCTAGCCACCGTGCTTCTACACCTGCATTGCTTGCTGTTTGGGGTTTTAGGCTGGGTTTCTGTACAGCACTTTGTGACATCGGCTGATGTAAAAAAGGACTTTATAAATACATTTGATTGATTGATTGATTTGATATAAGTGGAAAGCTTAGCGATCAGCATGATTTGTCAGACGGCAATCAGCATGAGAAAGCACCCAAATCAGCATGGGGATGTCATACTAGAAACCAATCAGCATGGGGATGTCATACTAGAAACCAATCAGCATGGGGATGTCATACTAGTAACCAATCAGCATTGGAGGAGGGGTCAGACCCTTAATCAGTCTTTTGTCCGTTCTGTCCTGTTTGTCTGGATGAAGTGTATTGAGATAACGAGGCTGATCACCTCTCTTCACATGATTTAGTCCAGGACTTTTCTAGTGGCCATTTTAATGACTTTGTTTTCAAGATTGTATTTTTTATTTATTTTATTTATTCACACTTTCTCAATGTGAACGATTTTACACTCTGGTTTAAGGGGGGGGGGGGGGGGGGTGCACCAATTGGAAGCAAAGCCTTTGAGTCAGTAGTTCCTCTGGAATTAGACATCTTCACACAGTGTTTCGGGTCCTGGGTGTTATTTTTAGTTTCTGGAAAGTGCTCTACTCTCTTAGTTCTCTTTCCTAGCAGTTGGTTGGGAAATGGATTGGAGATGACAGATGAATTGGTGTGACGTTTCATTCCCTTCTAAAAACAAGTGCGTCTGACTATTTACCTTGTACCTATTCAAGTGGACTGTAAACTGACCCTGTGAGACTGGTCTCTAGGAGCCTGACTGGAATCTGACCCTGTGAGATTGGTCTCTAGGAGCCTGACTGTAAACTGACCCTGTGAGACTGGTCTCTAGGAGCCTGACTGTAATCTGACACTGTGAGACTGGTCTCTAGGAGCCTGAAGTGGACTGTAATCTGACCCTGTGAGATTGGTCTCTAGGAGCCTGACTGTAATCTGACCCTGTGAGACTGGTCTCTAGGAGCCTGACTGTAATCTGACACTGTGAGATTGGTCTCTAGGAGCCTGACTGTAATCTGACCCTGTGAGACTGGTCTCTAGGAGCCTGACTGGAATCTGACCCTGTGAGATTGGTCTCTAGGAGCCTGACTGTAAACTGACCCTGTGAGACTGGTCTCTAGGAGCCTGACTGTAATCTGACACTGTGAGACTGGTCTCTAGGAGCCTGAAGTGGACTGTAATCTGACCCTGTGAGATTGGTCTCTAGGAGCCTGACTGTAATCTGACCCTGTGAGACTGGTCTCTAGGAGCCTGACTGTAATCTGACCCTGTGAGATTGGTCTCTAGGAGCCTGACTGTAATCTGACCCTGTGAGACTGGTCTCTAGGAGCCTGACTGTAATCTGACACTGTGAGATTGGTCTCTAGGAGCCTGACTGTAATCTGACACTGTGAGATTGGTCTCTAGGAGCCTGACTGTAATCTGACCCTGTGAGACTGGTCTCTAGGAGCCTGACTGTAATCTGACCCTGTGAGACTGGTCTCAAGGAGCCTGACTGTAATCTGACACTGTGAGACTGGTCTCTAGGAGCCTGACTGTAATCTGACACTGTGAGATTGGTCTCTAGGAGCCTGACTGTAATTTGACACTGTGAGATTGGTCTCTAGGAGCCTGACTGTAATCTGACCCTGTGAGACTGGTCTCTAGGAGCCTGACTGTAATCTGACCCTGTGAGACTGGTCTCTAGGAGCCTGACTGTAAACTGACCCTGTGAGATTGGTCTCTAGGAGCCTGACTGTAAACTGACCCTGTGAGACTGGTCTCTAGGAGCCTGAAGTGGACTGTAATCTGACACTGTGAGACTGGTCTCTAGGAGCCTGAAGTGGACTGTAATCTGACACTGTGAGACTGGTCTCTAGGAGCCTGACTGTAATCTGACCCTGTGAGACTGGTCTCTAGGAGCCTGAAGTGGAATGTAATCTGACCCTGTGAGACTGGTCTCTAGGAGCCTGAAGTGGACTGTAATCTGACCCTGTGAGGCTGGTCTCTAGGAGCCTGACTGTAATCTGACACTGTGAGATTGGTCTCTAGGAGCCTGAAGTGGACTGTAAACTGACCCTGAGAGACTGGTCTCTAGGAGCCTGAAGTGGACTGTAATCTGACACTGTGAGATTGGTCTCTAGGAGCCTGACTGTAATCTGACACTGTGAGATTGGTCTCTAGGAGCCTGACTGTAATCTGACCCTGTGAGACTGGTCTCTAGGAGCCTGACTGTAATCTGACACTGTGAGATTGGTCTCTAGGAGCCTGACTGTAATCTGACACTGTGAGATTGGTCTCTAGGAGCCTGACTGTAATCTGACCCTGTGAGACTGGTCTCTAGGAGCCTGACTGTAATCTGACCCTGTGAGACTGGTCTCAAGGAGCCTGACTGTAATCTGACACTGTGAGACTGGTCTCTAGGAGCCTGACTGTAATCTGACACTGTGAGATTGGTCTCTAGGAGCCTGACTGTAATCTGACACTGTGAGATTGGTCTCTAGGAGCCTGACTGTAATCTGACCCTGTGAGACTGGTCTCTAGGAGCCTGACTGTAATCTGACCCTGTGAGACTGGTCTCTAGGTGCCTGACTGTAAACTGACCCTGTGAGATTGGTCTCTAGGAGCCTGACTGTAAACTGACCCTGTGAGATTGGTCTCTAGGAGCCTGAAGTGGACTGTAATCTGACACTGTGAGACTGGTCTCTAGGAGCCTGAAGTGGACTGTAATCTGACACTGTGAGACTGGTCTCTAGGAGCCTGACTGTAATCTGACCCTGTGAGACTGGTCTCTAGGAGCCTGAAGTGGAATGTAATCTGACCCTGTGAGACTGGTCTCTAGGAGCCTGAAGTGGACTGTAATCTGACCCTGTGAGGCTGGTCTCTAGGAGCCTGACTGTAATCTGACACTGTGAGATTGGTCTCTAGGAGCCTGAAGTGGACTGTAAACTGACCCTGAGAGACTGGTCTCTAGGAGCCTGAAGTGGACTGTAATCTGACACTGTGAGATTGGTCTCTAGGAGCCTGAAGTGGACTGTAATCTAACACTGTGAGATTGGTCTCTAGGAGCCTGACTGTAATCTAACACTGTGGTCTCTAGGAGCCTGACTGTAATCTGACACTGTGAGACTGGTTTCTAGGAGCCTGACTGTAATCTGACACTGTGAGACTGGTCTCTAGGAGCCTGAAGTGGACTGTAATCTGACACTGTGAGATTGGTCTCTAGGAGCCTGAAGTGGATTGTAATCTGACCCTGTGAGATTGGTCTATAGGAGCCTGAAGTGGACTGTAATCTAACACTGTGAGACTGGTCTCTAGGAGCCTGACTGTAATCTGACACTGTGAGACTGGTCTCTAGGAGCCTGAAGTGGACTGTAATCTGACGCTGTGAGACTGGTCTCTAGGAGCCTGACTGTAATCTGACACTGTGAGACTGGTCTCTAGGAGCCTGAAGTGGACTGTAATCTGACACTGTGAGATTGGTCTCTAGGAGCCTGACTGTAATCTGACACTGTGAGATTGGTCTCTAGGAGCCTGACTGTAATCTTACACTGTGAGATTGGTCTCTAGGAGCCTGACTGTAATCTGACACTGTGAGACTGGTCTCTAGGAGCCTGACTGTAATCTGACACTGTGAGACTGGTCTCTAGGAGCCTGAAGTGGACTGTAAACTGACCCTGTGGTCTCTAGGAGCCTGAAGTGGACTGTAATCTGACCCTGTGAGACTGGTCTCTAGGAGCCTGAAGTGGACTGTAAACTGACCCTGTGAGATTGGTCTCTAGGAGCCTGACTGTAATCTGACACTGTGAGACTGGTCTCTAGGAGCCTGAAGTGGACTGTAATCTGACCCTGTGAGATTGGTCTCTAGGAGCCTGAAGTGGACTGTAATCTGACACTGTGAGATTGGTCTCTAGGAGTCTGACTGTAATCTGACACTGCGAGATTGGTCTCTAGGAGCCTGAAGTGGACTGTAATCTGACACTGTGAGATTGGTCTCTAGTAGCCTGACTGTAATCTGACACTGTGAGATTGGTCTCTAGGAGCCTGAAGTGGACTGTAATCTGACACTGTGAGATTGGTCTCTAGGAGCCTGAAGTGGAATGTAAACTGACCCTGTGAGATTGGTCTCTAGGAGCCTGAAGTGGACTGTAATCTGACACTGTGAGATTGGTCTCTAGGAGCCTGAAGTGGACTGTAATCTGACACTGTGAGATTGGTATCTAGGAGCCTGAAGTGGAATGTAAACTGACCCTGTGAGATTGGTCTCTAGGAGCCTGAAGTGGACTGTAATCTGACACTGTGAGATTGGTCTCTAGGAGCCTGAAGTGGACTGTAATCTGACACTGTGAGATTGGTCTCTAGGAGCCTGAAGTGGACTGTAATCTGACACTGTGAGATTGGTCTCTAGGAGCCTGAAGTGGACTGTAATCTGACACTGTGAGATTGGTCTCTAGGAGCCAGAAGTGGACTGTAATCTTACACTGTGAGATTGGTCTCTAGGAGCCTGACTGTAATCTGACACTGTGAGATTGGTCTCTAGGAGCCTGAAGTGGACTGTAATCTGACACTGTGAGACTGGTCTCTAGGAGCCTGAAGTGGACTGTAAACTGACCCTGTGAGATTGGTCTCTAGGAGCCTTAAGTGGACTATAATCTGACCCTGTGAGATTGGTCTCTAGGAGCCTTAAGTGGACTGTAATCTGACCCTGTGAGATTGGTCTCTAGGAGCCTGACTGTAATCTGACACTGTGAGACTGGTCTCTAGGAGCCTGAAGTGGAATGTAATCTGACACTGTGAGATTGGTCTCTAGGAGCCTGACTGTAATCTGACACTGTGAGATTGGTCTCTAGGTGCCTGACTGTAATCTGACCCTGTGAGATTGGTCTCTAGGAGCCTGAAATTGACTGTAATCTGACACTGTGAGATTGGTCTCTAGGAGCCTGACTGTAATCTGACCCTGTGAGATTGGTCTCTAGGAGCCTGAAGTGGACTGTAATCTGACACTGTGAGATTGTTCTCTAGGAGCCTGACTGTAATCTGACCCTGTGAGATTGGTCTCTAGGAGCCTAAAGTGGACTGTAATCTGACACTGTGAGATTGGTCTCTAGGAGCCTGAAGTGGACTGTAATCTGACACAGTGAGATTGGTCTCTAGGAGCCTGACTGTAATCTGACACTGTGAGATTGGTCTCTAGGAGCCTGACTGTAATCTGACACTGTGAGACTGGTCTCTAGGAGCCTGACTGTAATCTGACACTGTGAGATTGGTCTCTAGGAGCCTGAAGTGAACTGTAATCTGACACTGTGAGATTGGTCTCTACGAGCCTGACTGTAATCTGACACTGTGAGATTGGTCTCTAGGAGCCTGAAGTGGACTGTAATCTGACCCTGTGAGACTGGTCTCTAGGAGCCTGAAGTGGACTGTAATCTGACACTGTGAGATTGGTCTCTAGGAGCCTGACTGTAATCTGACACTGTGAGATTGGTCTCTAGGAGCCTGAAGTGGACTGTAATCTGACACTGTGAGATTGGTCTCTAGGAGCCTGAAGTGGACTGTAATCTGACACTGTGAGATTGGTCTCTAGGAGCCTGACTGTAATCTGACACTGTGAGACTGGTCTCTAGGAGCCTGAAGTGGACTGTAATCTGACACTGTGAGATTGGTCTCTAGGAGCCTGACTGTAATCTGACACTGTGAGATTGGTCTCTAGGAGCCTGACTGTAATCTGAAGTGGACTGTAATCTGACACTGTGAGATTGGTCTCTAGGAGCCTGACTGTAATCTGACCCTGTGAGATTGGTCTCTAGGAGCCTGACTGTAATCTGACACTGTGAGACTGGTCTCTAGGAGCCTGAAGTGGACTGTAATCTGACACTGTGAGATTGGTCTCTAGGAGCCTGACTGTAATCTGACACTGTGATATTGGTCTCTAGGTGCCTGACTGTAATCTGACCCTGTGAGATTGGTCTCTAGGAGCCTGAAATTGACTGTAATCTGACACTGTGAGATTGGTCTCTAGGAGCCTGACTGTAATCTCACCCTGTGAGATTGGTCTCTAGGAGCCTGAAGTGGACTGTAATCTGACACTGTGAGATTGTTCTCTAGGAGCCTGACTGTAATCTGACCCTGTGAGATTGGTCTCTAGGAGCCTAAAGTGGACTGTAATCTGACACTGTGAGATTGGTCTCTAGGAGCCTGAAGTGGACTGTAATCTGACACAGTGAGATTGGTCTCTAGGAGCCTGACTGTAATCTGACACTGTGAGATTGGTCTCTAGGAGCCTGACTGTAATCTGACACTGTGAGACTGGTCTCTAGGAGCCTGACTGTAATCTGACACTGTGAGATTGGTCTCTAGGAGCCTGAAGTGAACTGTAATCTGACACTGTGAGATTGGTCTCTACGAGCCTGACTGTAATCTGACACTGTGAGATTGGTCTCTAGGAGCCTGAAGTGGACTGTAATCTGACCCTGTGAGACTGGTCTCTAGGAGCCTGAAGTGGACTGTAATCTGACACTGTGAGATTGGTCTCTAGGAGCCTGACTGTAATCTGACACTGTGAGATTGGTCTCTAGGAGCCTGAAGTGGACTGTAATCTGACACTGTGAGATCAAATCAAATCAAATCAAATTTATTTATATAGCCCTTCGTACATCAGCTGATATCTCAAAGTGCTGTACAGAAACCCAGCCTAAAACCCCAAACAGCAAGCAATGCAGGTGTAGAAGCACGGTGGCTAGGAAAAACTCCCTAGAAAGGCCAAAACCTAGGAAGAAACCTAGAGAGGAACCAGGCTATGTGGGGTGGCCAGTCCTCTTCTGGCTGTGCCGGGTGGAGATTATAACAAAACATGGTCAAGATGTTCAAATGTTCATAAATGACCAGCATGGTCGAATAATAATAAGGCAGAATAGTTGAAACTGGAGCAGCAGCACAGTCAGGTGGACTGGGGACAGCAAGGAGTCATCATGTCAGGTATTCCTGGGGCATGGTCCTATGGCTCAGGTCCTCCGAGAGAGAGAAAGAAAGAGAGAATTAGAGAGAGCATATGTGGGATGGCCAGTCCTCTTCTGGCTGTGCCGGGTGGAGATTATAACAGAACATGGCCAAGATGTTCAAATGTTCATAAATGACCAGCATGGTCGAATAATAATAAGGCAGAACAGTTGAAACTGGAGCAGCAGCACAGCCAGGTGGACTGGGGACAGCAAGGAGTCATCATGTCAGGTAGTCCTGGGGCATGGTCCTAGGGCTCAGGTCCTCCGAGAGAGAGAAAGAAAGAAGGAGAGAATTAGAGAACGCACACTTAGATTCACACAGGACACCGAATAGGACAGGAGAAGTACTCCAGATATAACAAACTGACCCTAGCCCCCCGACACATAAACTACTGCAGCATAAATACTGGAGGCTGAGACAGGAGGGGTCAGGAGACACTGTGGCCCCATCCGAGGACACCCCCGGACAGGGCCAAACAGGAAGGATATAACCCCACCCACTTTGCCAAAGCACAGCCCCCACAACACTAGAGGGATATCTTCAACCACCAACTTACCATCCTGAGACAAGGCTGAGTATAGCCCACAAAGACCTCCGCCACGGCACAACCCAAGGGGGGGGGGGGGGGGGGGCGCCAACCCAGACAGGATGACCACATCAGTGACTCAACCCACTCAGGTGACGCACCCCCTCCAGGGACGGCATGAGAGAGCCCCAGTAAAGCCAGTGACTCAGCCCCTGTAATAGGGTTAGAGGCAGAGAATCCCAGTGGAAAGAGGGGAACCGGCCAGGCAGAGACAGCAAGGGCGGTTCGTTGCTCCAGAGCCTTTCCGTTCACCCTCCCACTCCTGGGCCAGACTACACTCAATCATATGACCCACTGAAGAGATGAGTCTTCAGTAGAGACTTAAAGGTTGAGACCGAGTTTGCGTCTCTGACATGGGTAGGCAGACCGTTCCATAAAAATGGAGCTCTATAGGAGAAAGCCCTGCCTCCAGCTGTTTGCTTAAAAATTCTAGGGACAATTAGGAGGCCTGCGTCTTGTGACCGTAGCGTACGTGTAGGTATGTACGGCAGGACCAAATCAGAGAGATAGGTAGGAGCAAGCCCATGTAATGCTTTGTAGGTTAGCAGTAAAACCTTGAAATCAGCCCTTGCTTTGACAGGAAGCCAGTGTAGAGAGGCTAGCACTGGAGTAATATGATCAAATTTTTTGGTTCTAGTCAGGATTCTAGCAGCCGTATTTAGCACTAACTGAAGTTTATTTAGTGCTTTATCCGGGTAGCCGGAAAGTAGAGCATTGCAGTAGTCTAACCTGGAAGTGACAAAAGCATGGATTAATTTTTCTGCATCATTTTTGGACAGAAAGTTTCTGATTTTTGCAATGTTACGTAGATGGAAAAAAGCTGTCCTTGAAATGGTCTTGATATGTTCTTCAAAAGAGAGATCAGGGTCCAGAGTAACGCCGAGGTCCTTCACAGTTTTATTTGAGACGACTGTACAACCATTAAGATTAATTGTCAGATTCAACAGAAGATCTCTTTGTTTCTTGGGACCTAGAACAAGCATCTCTGTTTTGTCCGAGTTTAAAAGTAGAAAGTTTGCAGCCATCCACTTCCTTATGTCTGAAACACATTCTTCTAGCAAGGGCAATTTTGGGGCTTCACCATGTTTAATTGAAATGTACAGCTGTGTGTCATCCGCATAGCAGTGAAAGTTAACATTATGTTTTCGAATGACATCCCCAAGAGGTAAAATATATAGTGAAAACAATAGTGGTCCTAAAACGGAACCTTGAGGAACACCGAAATTTACAGTTGATTTGTCAGAGGACAAACCATTCACAGAGACAAACTGATATCTTTCCGACAGATAAGATCTAAACCAGGCCAGAACTTGTCCATGTAGACCAATTTGGGTTTCCAATCTCTCCAAAAGAATGTGGTGATCGATGGTATCAAAAGCAGCACTAAGGTCTAGGAGCACGAGGACAGATGCAGAGCCTCGGTCCGATGCCATTAAAATGTCATTTACCACCTTCACAAGTGCCGTCTCAGTGCTATGATGGGGTCTAAAACCAGACTGAAGCATTTCGTATACATTGTTTGTCTTCAGGAAGGCAGTGAGTTGTTGCGCAACAGCCTTTTCTAAAATTTTTGAGAGGAATGGAAGATTCGATATAGGCCGATAGTTTTTTATATTTTCTGGGTCAAGGTTTGGCTTTTTCAAGAGAGGCTTTATTACTGCCACTTTTAGTGAGTTTGGTACACATCCGGTGGATAGAGAGCCGTTTATTATGTTCAACATAGGAGGGCCAAGCACAGGAAGCAGCTCTTTCAGTAGTTTAGTTGGAATAGGGTCCAGTATGCAGCTTGAAGGTTTAGAGGCCATGATTATTTTCATCATTGTGTCAAGAGATATAGTACTAAAACACTTGAGCGTCTCTCTTGATCCTAGGTCCTGGCAGAGTTGTGCAGACTCAGGACAACTGAGCTTTGAAGGAATACGCAGATTTAAGGAGGAGTCCGTAATTTGCTTTCTAATAATCATAATCTTTTCCTCAAAGAAGTTCATGAATTTATCACTGCTAAAGTGAAAGTCATCCTCTCTTGGGGAACGCTGCTTTTTAGTTAGCTTTGCGACAGTATCAAAAAGGAATTTCGGATTGTTCTTATTTTCCTCAATTAAGTTAGAAAAATAGGATGATCGAGCAGCAGTAAGGGCTCTTCGGTACTGCACAGTACTGTCTTTCCAAGCTAGTCGGAAGACTTCCAGTTTGGTGTGGCGCCATTTCCGTTCCAATTTTCTGGAAGCTTGCTTCAGAGCTCGGGTATTTTCTGTGTACCAGGGAGCTAGTTTCTTATGAGAAATGTTTTTAGTTTTTAGGGGTGCAACTGCATCTAGGGTATTGCGCAAGGTTAAGTTGAGTTCCTCAGTTAGGTGGTTAACTGATTTTTGTCCTCTGGCGTCCTTGGGTAGACAGAGGGAATCTGGAAGGACATCAAGGAATCTTTGTGTTGTCTGTGAATTTATAGCACGACTTTTGATGATCCTTGGTTGGGGTCTGAGCAGATTATTTGTTGCAATTGCAAACGTAATAAAATGGTGGTCCGATAGTCCAGGATTATGAGGAAAAACATTAAGATCCACAACATTTATTCCATGGGACAAAACTAGGTCCAGCGTATGACTGTGACAGTGAGTGGGTCCAGAGACACGTTGGACAAAACCCACTGAGTCGATGATGGCTCCGAAAGCCTTTTGGAGTGGGTCTGTGGACTTTTCCATGTGAATATTAAAGTCACCAAAGATTAGAATATTATCCGCTATGACTACAAGGTCCGATAGGAATTCAGGGAACTCAGTGAGGAACACTGTATATGGCCCAGGAGGCCTGTAAACAGTAGCTATAAAAAGTGATTGAGTAGGCTGCATAGATTTCATGACTAGAAGCTCAAAAGATGAAAACGTCATTTTTTTTTTTGTAAATTTAAATTTGCTATCGTAAATGTTAGCAACACCTCCGCCTTTGCGGGATGCACGGGGGATATGGTCACTAGTGTAGCCAGGAGGTGAGGCCTCATTTAACACAGTAAATTCATCAGGCTTAAGCCATGTTTCAGTCAGGCCAATCACATCAAGATTATGATCAGTGATTAGTTCATTGACTATAATTGCCTTTGAAGTAAGGGATCTAACATTAAGTAGCCCTATTTTGAGATGTGAGGTATCATGATCTCTTTCAATAATGACAGGAATGGAGGTGGTCTTTATCCTAGTGAGATTGCTAAGGCGAACACCGCCATGTTTAGTTTTGCCCAACCCAGGTCGAGGCACAGACACGGTCTCAATGGTGATAGCTGAGCTGACTACACTGACTGTGCTAGTGGCAGACTCCACTATGCTGGCAGGCTGGCTAACAGCCTGCTGCCTGGCCTGCACCCTATTTCATTGTGGAGCTAGAGGAGTTAGAGCCCTGTCTATGTTGGTAGATAAAATGAGAGCACCCCTCCAGCTAGGATGGAGTCCGTCACTCCTCAGCAGGTCAGGCTTGGTCCTGTTTGTGGGTGAGTCCCAGAAAGAGGGCCAATTATCTACAAATTCTATCTTTTGGGAGGGGCAGAAAACAGTTTTCAACCAGCGATTGAGTTGTGAGACTCTGCTGTAGAGCTCATCACTCCCCCTAACTGGGAGGGGGCCAGAGACAATTACTCGATGCCGACACATCTTTCTAGCTGATTTACACGCAGAAGCTATGTTGCGCTTGGTGATCTCTGACTGTTTCATCCTAACATCGTTGGTGCCGACGTGGATAACAATATCTCTATACTCTCTACACTCGCCAGTTTTAGCTTTAGCCAGCACCATCTTCAGATTAGCCTTAACGTCGGTAGCCCTGCCCCCCGGTAAACAGTGTATGATCGCTGGATGATTCGTTTTAAGTCTAATACTGCGGGTAATGGAGTCGCCAATGACTAGAGTTTTCAATTTGTCAGAGCTAATGGTGGGAAGCTTCGGCGTCTCAGACCCCGTAACGGGAGGAGGAGAGACCAGAGAAGACTCGGCCTCTGACTCCGACCCGCTGCTTAATGGGGAAAACCGGTTGAAAGTTTCTGTCGGCTGAATGAGCGACACCGGTTGAGCGTTCCTACAGCATTTCCTTCCAGAAACCGTGAGAAAGTTGTCCGGCTGCGGGGACTGTGCCAGGGGATTTATACTACTATCTGTACTTACTGGTGGCACAGACGCGGTTTCATCCTTTCCTACACTGAAATTACCCTTGCCTAGCGATTGCGTCTGAAGCTGGGCTTGTAGCACAGCTATCCTCGCCGTAAGGCGAGTACAGCGACTGCAATTAGAAGGCATCATGTTAATGTTACTACTTAGCTTCGGCTGTTGGAGGTCCTGACGAACCGTGTCCAGATAAAGCGTCCGGAGTGAAAAAGTTGAGTAGGAAAAAACAAAAATATAAACGGTAATTAAAAAGTAAAAACCGTCAATTTGTCAGGTAGCAAAACAGGTTGGCAACAAAACGCACAGCAACTCAAAAACCAGATAATTCAAAGATACACGTGACATGTGTCTTCAGATTCAAAACAGCTGCAAGATTGGTCTCTAGGAGCCTGAAGTGGACTGTAATCTGACACTGTGAGATTGGTCTCTAGGAGCCTGACTGTAATCTGACACTGTGAGATTGGTCTCTAGGAGCCTGACTGTAATCTGAAGTGGACTGTAATCTGACACTGTGAGATTGGTCTCTAGGAGCCTGACTGTAATCTGACCCTGTGAGATTGGTCTCTAGGAGCCTGAAGTGGACTGTAATCTGACACTGTGAGATTGGTCTCTAGGAGCCTGACTGTAATCTGACCCTGTGAGATTGGTCTCTAGGAGCCTGAAGTGAACTGTAATCTGACACTGTGAGATTGGTCTCTAGGAGCCTGACTGTAATCTGACACTGTGAGATTGGTCTCTAGGAGCCTGACTGTAATCTGACACTGTGAGATTGGTCTCTAGGAGCCTGACTGTAATCTGACACTGTGAGATTGGTCTCTAGGAGCCTGACTGTAATCTGACACTGTGAGATTGGTCTCTAGGAGCCTGACTGTAATCTGACACTGTGAGATTGGTCTCTAGGAGCCTGACTGTAATCTGACACTGTGAGATTGGTCTCTAGGAGCCTGACTGTAATCTGACACTGTGAGATTGGTCTCTAGGAGCCTGACTGTAATCTGACACTGTGAGATTGGTCTCTAGGAGCCTGACTGTAATCTAACACTTTGAGATTGGTCTCTAGGAGCCTGACTGTAATCTAACACTGTGAGATTGGTCTAGGAGCCTGACTGTAATCTTACACTGTGAGATTGGTCTCTAGGAGCCTGACTGAAATCTGACACTGTGAGATTGGTCTCTAGGAGCCTGACTGTAATCTTACACTGTGAGATTGGTCTCTAGGAGCCTGACTGTAATCTGACACTGTGAGATTGGTCTCTAGGAGCCTGACTGTAATCTGACACTGTGAGATTGGTCTCTAGGAGCCTGACTGTAATCTGACACTGTGAGATTGGTCTCTAGGAGCCTGACTGTAATCTGACACTGTGAGATTGGTCTCTAGGAGCCTGACTGTAATCTGACACTGTGAGATTGGTCTCTAGGAGCCTGACTGTAATCTGACACTGTGAGATTGGTCTCTAGGAGCCTGACTGTAATCTGACACTGTGAGATTGGTCTCTAGGAGCCTGACTGTAATCTGACACTGTGAGATTGGTCTCTAGGAGCCTGACTGTAATCTGACACTGTGAGATTGGTCTCTAGGAGCCTGACTGTAATCTGACACTGTGAGATTGGTCTCTAGGAGCCTGACTGTAATCTGACACTGTGAGATTGGTCTCTAGGAGCCTGACTGTAATCTAACACTTTGAGATTGGTCTCTAGGAGCCTGACTGTAATCTAACACTGTGAGATTGGTCTAGGAGCCTGACTGTAATCTTACACTGTGAGATTGGTCTCTAGGAGCCTGACTGTAATCTGACACTGTGAGATTGGTCTCTAGGAGCCTGACTGTAATCTTACACTGTGAGATTGGTCTCTAGGAGCCTGACTGTAATCTGACACTGTGAGATTGGTCTCTAGGAGCCTGACTGTAATCTGACACTGTGAGATTGGTCTCTAGGAGCCTGACTGTAATCTGACACTGTGAGATTGGTCTCTAGGAGCCTGACTGTAATCTGACACTGTGAGATTGGTCTCTAGGAGCCTGACTGTAATCTGACACTGTGAGATTGGTCTCTAGGAGCCTGACTGTAATCTCACACTGTGAGATTGGTCTCTAGGAGCCTGACTGTAATCTGACACTGTGAGATTGGTCTCTAGGAGCCTGACTGTAATCTGACACTGTGAGATTGGTCTCTAGGAGCCTGACTGTAATCTGACACTGTGAGATTGGTCTCTAGGAGCCTGACTGTAATCTGACACTGTGAGACTGGTCTCTAGGAGCCTGAAGTGGACTGTAATCTGACACTGTGAGATTGGTCTCTAGGAGCCTGACTGTAATCTGACACTGTGAGATTGGTCTCTAGGAGCCTGACTGTAATCTGAAGTGGACTGTAATCTGACACTGTGAGATTGGTCTCTAGGAGCCTGACTGTAATCTGACCCTGTGAGATTGGTCTCTAGGAGCCTGAAGTGGACTGTAATCTGACACTGTGAGATTGGTCTCTAGGAGCCTGACTGTAATCTGACCCTGTGAGATTGGTCTCTAGGAGCCTAAAGTGGACTGTAATCTGACACTGTGAGATTGGTCTCTAGGAGCCTGACTGTAATCTGACACTGTGAGATTGGTCTCTAGGAGCCTGACTGTAATCTGACACTGTGAGACTGGTCTCTAGGAGCCTGACTGTAATCTGACACTGTGAGATTGGTCTCTAGGAGCCTGAAGTGAACTGTAATCTGACACTGTGAGATTGGTCTCTAGGAGCCTGACTGTAATCTGACAATGTGAGATTGGTCTCTAGGAGCCTGACTGTAATCTGACACTGTGAGATTGGTCTCTAGGAGCCTGACTGTAATCTGACACTGTGAGATTGGTCTCTAGGAGCCTGACTGTAATCTGACACTGTGAGATTGGTCTCTATGAGCCTGACTGTAATCTGACACTGTGAGATTGGTCTCTAGGAGCCTGACTGTAATCTGACACTGTGAGATTGGTCTCTAGGAGCCTGACTGTAATCTGACACTGTGAGATTGGTCTCTAGGAGCCTGACTGTAATCTGACACTGTGAGATTGGTCTCTAGGAGCCTGACTGTAATCTGACACTGTGAGATTGGTCTCTAGGAGCCTGACTGTAATCTAACACTTTGAGATTGGTCTCTAGGAGCCTGACTGTAATCTAACACTGTGAGATTGGTCTAGGAGCCTGACTGTAATCTTCCACTGTGAGATTGGTCTCTAGGAGCCTGACTGTAATCTGACACTGTGAGATTGGTCTCTAGGAGCCTGACTGTAATCTTACACTGTGAGATTGGTCTCTAGGAGCCTGACTGTAATCTGACACTGTGAGATTGGTCTCTAGGAGCCTGACTGTAATCTGACACTGTGAGACTGGTCTCTAGGAGCCTGACTGTAATCTGACACTGTGAGATTGGTCTCTAGGAGCCTGACTGTAATCTGACACTGTGAGATTGGTCTCTAGGAGCCTGACTGTAATCTGACACTGTGAGATTGGTCTCTAGGAGCCTGACTGTAATCTGACACTGTGAGATTGGTCTCTAGGAGCCTGACTGTAATCTGACACTGTGAGATTGGTCTCTAGGAGCCTGACTGTAATCTGACACTGTGAGATTGGTCTCTAGGAGCCTGACTGTAATCTGACACTGTGAGATTGGTCTCTAGGAGCCTGACTGTAATCTGACACTGTGAGATTGGTCTCTAGGAGCCTGACTGTAATCTGACCCTGTGAGACTGGTCTCTAGGAGCCTGACTGTAATCTGACACTGTGAGATTGGTCTCTAGGAGCCTGACTGTAATCTGACACTGTGAGATTGGTCTCTAGGAGCCTGACTGTAATCTGACACTGTGAGACTGGTCTCTAGGAGCCTGACTGTAATCTAACACTGTGAGATTGGTCTCTAGGAGCCTGACTGTAATCTTACACTGTGAGATTGGTCTCTAGGAGCCTGACTGTAATCTGACACTGTGAGATTGGTCTCTAGGAGCCTGACTGTAATCTAACACTGTGAGATTGGTCTCTAGGAGCCTGACTGTAATCTAACACTTTGAGATTGGTCTCTAGGAGCCTGACTGTAATCTAACACTGTGAGATTGGTCTAGGAGCCTGACTGTAATCTTACACTGTGAGATTGGTCTCTAGGAGCCTGACTGTAATCTGACACTGTGAGATTGGTCTCTAGGAGCCTGACTGTAATCTTACACTGTGAGATTGGTCTCTAGGAGCCTGACTGTAATCTGACACTGTGAGATTGGTCTCTAGGAGCCTGACTGTAATCTGACACTGTGAGATTGGTCTCTAGGAGCCTGACTGTAATCTGACACTGTGAGATTGGTCTCTAGGAGCCTGACTGTAATCTGACACTGTGAGATTGGTCTCTAGGAGCCTGACTGTAATCTGACACTGTGAGATTGGTCTCTAGGAGCCTGACTGTAATCTGACACTGTGAGATTGGTCTCTAGGAGCCTGACTGTAATCTGACACTGTGAGATTGGTCTCTAGGAGCCTGACTGTAATCTGACACTGTGAGATTGGTCTCTAGGAGCCTGACTGTAATCTGACACTGTGAGATTGGTCTCTAGGAGCCTGACTGTAATCTGACACTGTGAGATTGGTCTCTAGGAGCCTGACTGTAATCTGACCCTGTGAGACTGGTCTCTAGGAGCCTGACTGTAATCTGACACTGTGAGATTGGTCTCTAGGAGCCTGACTGTAATCTGACACTGTGAGATTGGTCTCTAGGAGCCTGACTGTAATCTGACACTGTGAGACTGGTCTCTAGGAGCCTGACTGTAATCTAACACTGTGAGATTGGTCTCTAGGAGCCTGACTGTAATCTTACACTGTGAGATTGGTCTCTAGGAGCCTGACTGTAATCTGACACTGTGAGATTGGTCTCTAGGAGCCTGACTGTAATCTAACACTGTGAGATTGGTCTCTAGGAGCCTGACTGTAATCTTACACTGTGAGATTGGTCTCTAGGAGCCTGACTGTAATCTGACACTGTGAGATTGGTCTCTAGGAGCCTGACTGTAATCTGACACTGTGAGATTGGTCTCTAGGAGCCTGACTGTAATCTGACACTGTGAGATTGGTCTCTAGGAGCCTGACTGTAATCTGACACTGTGAGATTGGTCTCTAGGAGCCTGACTGTAATCTGACACTGTGAGATTGGTCTCTAGGAGCCTGACTGTAATCTGACACTGTGAGATTGGTCTCTAGGAGCCTGACTGTAATCTGACACTGTGAGATTGGTCTCTAGGAGCCTGACTGTAATCTAACACTTTGAGATTGGTCTCTAGGAGCCTGACTGTAATCAGACACTGTGAGACTGGTCTCTAGGAGCCTGACTGTAATCTAACACTGTGAGATTGGTCTAGGAGCCTGACTGTAATCTGACACTGTGAGAAGTGGTCTCTAGGAGCCTGACTGTAATCTGACACTGTGAGATTGGTCTCTAGGAGCCTGACTGTAATCTGACACTGTGAGATTGGTCTCTAGGAGCCTGACTGTAATCTGACACTGTGAGATTGGTCTCTAGGAGCCTGACTGTAATCTGACACTGTGAGATTGGTCTCTAGGAGCCTGACTGTAATCTGACACTGTGAGATTGGTCTCTAGGAGCCTGCCTGTAATCTGACACTGTGAGATTGGTCTCTAGGAGCCTGACTGTAATCTGACCCTGTGAGACTGGTCTCTAGGAGCCTGACTGTAATCTGACACTGTGAGATTGGTCTCTAGGAGCCTGACTGTAATCTGACACTGTGAGATTGGTCTCTAGGAGCCTGACTGTAATCTGACACTGTGAGACTGGTCTCTAGGAGCCTGACTGTAATCTAACACTGTGAGATTGGTCTCTAGGAGCCTGACTGTAATCTGACACTGTGAGATTGGTCTCTAGGAGCCTGACTGTAATCTGACACTGTGAGATTGGTCTCTAGGAGCCTGACTGTAATCTGACACTGTGAGATTGGTCTCTAGGAGCCTGACTGTAATCTGACACTGTGATATTGGTCTCTAGGTGCCTGAAGTGGACTGTAATCTGACACTGTGAGATTGGTCTCTAGGAGCCTGAACTCCATGCATGTCACACTGAAAGAGAGGTTTTTATTTTGAAGGTTGCACTCTTAAAGTGAGATGTTACCGTGAGACGGTGAAAGTGTGAACGATTGAGATAAATCAGATTGGAAACTGTTTTTGACACGTAACATTCTCCCAGTCCGTCTCCTGACATTCATCGCTTCAGTACCTCTCCCAGCCTTTACACCAGGCGTGCACTGTATCGTAATGGACCAATCACAGCCCGGTCCCTCTCTGGGGGTG
>NW_027257992.1:37500-40000 GCF_045791955.1 Oncorhynchus clarkii lewisi | reverse complement strand
AGAACAGTTTGAGGGTCTGTGTCAATGAAACAAGATTTTATGACTGTCAGTGTGGATCTCTGTTACTAGAACAAGATGTTCTGTTTATCTGAGGGTCAGTGTGGATCTCTGTTACTAGAACAAGATGTTCTGTTTATCTGAGGGTCAGTGTGGATCTCTGTTACTAGAACAAGATGTTCTGTTTATCTGAGGGTCAGTGTGGATCTCTGTTAATGGAACAAGATGTTCAGTTTATCTGAGGGTCAGTGTGGATCTCTGTTAATAGAACAAGATGTTCTGTTTATCTGAGGGTCAGTGTGGATCTCTATTAATAGAACAAGATGTTCTGTTTATCTGAGGGTCAGTGTGGATCTCTGTTCATGAAACAAGATGTTCTGTTTATCTGAGGGTCAGTGTGGATCTCTGTTAATAGAACAAGATGTTCTGTTTATCTGAGGGTCAGTGTGGATCTCTGTTAATAGAACAAGATGTTCTGTTTATCTGAGGGTCCGTGTGGATCTCTGTTAATGGAACAAGATGTTCTGTTTATCTGAGGGTCAGTGTGGATCTCTGTTAATGGAACAAGATGTTCCGTTTATCTGATTCATGTTACAACAACAAGCTAGTTAGCACAGTTACTGTTCTGTTTGTCTGTCTGTTTGTCTCACACACACACACACACACACACACACACACACACACACACACACACACACACACACACACACACACACACACACACACACACTCTTTTGTCCGCTTCACAGTGCCTCGTGGCTGAACCTGTGAACTTCTTAACCTTTTTCCCCTCTTCTAAAGCCTTCACACTCTTTTCAAGGCGTAGTACCGTGGCGGTCTCCCTGGACAGGGGGCCCCAAGGGTTCACAGAGGTCAGATGATTCGTCAGGTTTATAACGTAGCGCAGCGTCGGTAATGAACGTCCTGGGGGACCCGAGGAGAATGGGATCTGCAGATGTCAGGTTGGACCCCTTACTCATCAAGCATCAGTGGATGGAGAGCTGATCTAGGATCAGGTCCCCCGGGGTCCATATAATCTGATTCATTAGGATCTAAACGGATAAACTGATTCTAGATCAGCCACTCTGAGATTGCTGTATGAATACCTAATACCTAATACCTACCTAATACCTCAACACAGATCGTACCTATAACAAACTGATGATGTCATACAGGAAGTCCTCTGATCAACACAGATCGTACCTATAACAGACGGATGATGTCACACAGATCAACACAGATCTTACCTATAACAGACTGATGATGTCATACAGGAAGTCCTCTGATCAACACAGATCGTACCTATAACAAACTGATGATGTCATACAGGAAGTCCTCTGATCAACACAGATCGTACCTATAACAGACGGATGATGTCACACAGATCAACACAGATCGTACCTATAACAGACTGATGATGTCATACAGGAAGTCCTCTGATCAACACAGATCGTACCTATAACAGACTGATGATGTCATACAGGAAGTACTCTGATCAACACAGATCTTACCTATAACAGACTGATGATGTCATACAGGAAATCCTCTGATCAACACAGATCGTACCTATAACAGACTGATGATGTCATACAGGAAGTACTGTGATCAACACAGATCGTGCCTATAACAGACTGATGATGTCATGCCCAGGCTAACTTATCTGTGTCTGAGGAACATTGTGTTCTCTGGTGTTTGACCAGGCTAACTTATCTGTGTCAGATGAACATTGTGTTCTCTGGTGTTTGACCAGGCTAGCTTATCTGTGTCTGAGGAGCATTGTATTCACATGGAAAGCCAAACATTCTGTGGTTTCCTTTGTAATTGACACTAAACGCAAGGTGATTTGCTTCCGTTTATGAGTTGAGTGTCGCTCTGGATAAGAGCATCTGCTAAATGATTACAATGACTAAGTGCTGAGGGAAATAAGTTGTGATACAGATTGGAGCTGAGAGCTTTCATATCCTGTCTCTGACTGTCTCATAGCCTGTCTCTGACTGTCTCATATCCTGTCTCTGACCATCTCATATCCTGTCTCTGACTGTCTCATATCCTGTCTCTGACTGTCTCATAGCCTGTCTCTGACTGTCTCATATCCTGCCTCTGACTGTCTCATATCCTGTTTCTGACCATCTCATATCCTGTCTCTGACTGTCTCATATCCTGCCTCTGACTGTCTCATAGCCTGTCTCTGACTGACAGATGGCTTGTTATTGATCAGCTGATTGGCTGCGAGCCACACGGCTTGAGGCGTATCAACATTTGAACTGATGACTGATGGAAGTCTTGAGGTGAGAAGTCATTGGTGCTTTACATAGTCCGTTTGATCACTGTGGTGAGATCACGCTGTCAGAACTACTGGGTTGAATAGAAAAATACAGCCCTGAAGTAGAAAACTCACTCAGTAAAAAAAAATAATAATAAAAGCTTTGATTGACATGTTTTCTGAGAAATGCCTTTTATATCCTGAAGAACCAGCTCCACTACACACAGCATGCAGTGGGTT
>NW_027257992.1:5000-35000 GCF_045791955.1 Oncorhynchus clarkii lewisi | reverse complement strand
CAGTTCAGCAGTAACAACATTCTATAGAATCTCATCAGATCTTTACACTTTAGCAGTAACAACATTCTATAGAATCTCATCAGATCTTTACAGTTTAGCAGTAACAACATTCTATAGAATCTCATCAGATCTTTACAGTTCAGCAGTAACAACATTCTATAGAATCTCATCAGATCTTTACAGTTTAGCACCAGCAGTAACAACATTCTATAGAATCTCATCAGATCTTTACAGTTTAGCAGTAACAACATTCTATAGAATCTCATCAGATCTTTACAGTTTAGTACCAGCAGTAACAACATTCTATAGAATCTATACATTAGCATTGGTCCAGTAGCAACAATGAATATGTGTCTGACTGACTGAACACTGGGCTATAAGCCCCTACCACCTCATGGATTAGCTGCCTGCCTCTTCTGCTCCCCTACTTGACATAGATACTTTGTGTTTTTTGATATGTAGACTAATTATGCCTTTTTTTTTTTATCGATATCGTTCTGTCCTTGAGCTGTTCTTGTCTGTTAATGTTCTGTTCGATGTCATGTTTCGTGTTTTGTGTTGGGACCCCAGAAAGAGAAGCTGCTGGGGATCTTAAATAAACTACCAAGTACTACCTGTCGCTGCTTTCCGTCAGGAAGAAAGGTCAGTTATCCCTCCAATGTCAGGGGTCAAGGTCAGGGGTCAAGGTCAGGAGTCAAGGTCAGGCAATGCAAACTATTTTGACAGAAGCTGCTCTTCCTCTGGCTCCTAATTGGCCACATTATAGGGCCCTTTTCTCTCAATCCCATCACTGGTAAGGACAGTCTGTCACGTTCTGACCTTAGTTCCTTTGTTTTGTTTTTTTGTTTTAGTATGGTCAGGGTGTGAGTTGGGGTGGGTTGTCTATGTTAGTTTTTCTATATTTTTCTATTTCTGTGTTTGGCCTGGTATGGTTCTCAATCAGAGGCAGCTGTCAATCGTTGTCCCTGATTGAGAACCATATTTAGGTAGCCTGGTTTCCTGTGTGTTTGGTGGGTGGTTGTTTTCAGTCTTTGTGTGTTTGCACCAGACAGAACTGTTTCGGTTTTCACTTAGTTTTTATTTTGTTTTTTTTTAAGTGTTCAGTTTCATTAAAAAAAGATGAACACTAACCACTCTGCGCTTTGGTCCTCTCCTCCTTCTCAAGACAGACGTTACACAGTCCAAGTGTGAAGAGAGTTGTTTTTCAGGGATACGGTGGAGTGTACTGACTAATGGCCATCTCTCTGATTAATCGTGGTGAACTGTGTGTGTGTGTGTGTGTGTGTGTGTGTGTGTGTGTGTGTGTGTGCCCTGTTTTCGGAGGTTGGCATTATTGAATAAAACAGAAATTGAAATAAATTGAATTACTCCTCCTGTGTCCCACATCCAGTATGTTCCTTCCCCTTATGTAGAGGTTATATACTGTATTGTCCCAGTATGTTCCTTCACCTTATGTAGAGGTTATATACTGTATTGTTCCTTCCCCTTATGTAGAGGTTATATACTGTATTGTCCCAGTATGTTCCTTCCCCTTATGTAGAGGTTATATACTGTATTGTCCCAGTATGTTCCTTCACCTTATGTAGAGGTTATATACTGTATTGTCCCAGTATGTTCCTTCACCTTATGTAGAGGTTATATACTGTATTGTTCCTTTCCCTTATGTAGAGGTTATATTCTGTATTGTTCCTTCCCCTTATGTAGAGGTTATATACTGTATTGTTCCAGTATGTTCCTTCACCTTATGTAGAGGTTATATACTGTATTGTTCCAGTATGTTCCTTCACCTTATGTAGAGGTTATATACTGTATTGTCCTTTCCCCTTATGTAGAGGTTATATAGTGTATAAGGAGGGAGAGAGGATATATACTGTACTGTCTTCAAGGGGGAGGGAGAGAGGATAACAGACTTCCTCCTCAGAGGATATATACTGTACAGTCTCATTCCACTTCCTTCTCTTCGTCCCAGCGCCACACATATCGTATATTCCTTCACCTTATTTGGAACAAGTTGGACTGGAGGGTCTTTGAGGTGGACAGGGGAGAGAGAGGGAGAACAACGGGCTATTTCATTTCATTTTGTCCTCCAGAGGTTGTAGTGGATTGTATGACCCACCCCTCTACACCCAGCTGTCAATCCTGTTCACTGTAATAGACTCACCTTATTTATCTCTAACAACCTGTCTGGAGAACGACGGGACCAGGCGAATCAACAGTCTGGAGACTATTATGATGCTCTGAGAGGTCCGAGGGAAAAGGTCAGGGATATCTAACCTGAGGATGTGTCCCAAATGACACCCTATTCCATATATATAGTACACTACATTTGCCTTAGGGGCTTGGGTCTAAAGTAATGCACTACGCCTATATAGTGAACAGGCTGGCATTTTGGACTGAGCCTTGGATTTACAGATGCTTAGGGTCCATAGGGGCTAAAAAAAAACATTTTTGACCTTTATTTAACTAGGCAAGTCAGTTAAGAACTAATTATTCTTTTCAATGACGGCCTACCGGGGAACAGTGGGTTAACTGGTCTAGGAACAGTGGGTTAACTGCCTGTTCAGGGGCGGAACGACAGATTTGTACCTTGTCAGCTCGGGGATTTGAACTTGCAACCTTTCAAATATAGTGAACAAGCTGGCATTTTGGACTGAGCTTTGGATTTACGGATGCTTAGATAGATACTACTGATATATCCAGCCTGAGGAGGTTTAACACCAGAGAGATGAGATATACAGTATGGAGCCTGATGAGGTTTAACACCAGAGAGATGAGATATACAGTATGGAGCCTGAGGAGGTTTAACACCAGAGAGATGAGATATACAGTATGGAGCCTGAGGAGGTTTAACACAAGAGAGATGATATATACAGTATGGAGCCTGAGGAGGTTTAACACCAGAGAGATGAGATATACAGTATGGAGCCTGAGGAGGTTTAACACCAGAGAGATGAGATATACAGTATGGAGCCTGAGGAGGTTTAACACCAGAGAGATGGGATCTACAGTATGGAGCCTGAGGAGGTTTAACACCAGAGAGATGAGATATACAGTATAGAGCCTGAGGAGGTTTAACACCAGAGAGATGAGATATACAGTATGGAGCCTGAGGAGGTTTAACACCAGAGAGATGAGATATACAGTATAGAGCCTGAGGAGGTTTAACACCAGAGAGATGAGATATACAGTATGGAGCCTGAGGAGGTTTAACACCAGAGAGATGAGATATACAGTATGGAGCCTGAGGAGGTTTAACACCAGAGAGATGAGATATACAGTATGGAGCCTGAGGAGGTTTAACACCAGAGAGAAGAGATATACAGTATGGAGCCTGAGGAGGTTTAACACCAGAGAGATGAGATATACAGTATGGAGCCTGAGGAGGTTTAACACCAGAGAGATGAGATATACAGTATGGAGCCTGAGGAGGTTTAACACCAGAGAGAAGAGATATACAGTATGGAGCCTGAGGAGGTTTAACACCAGAGAGATGAGATATACAGTATGGAGCCTGAGGAGGTTTAACACCAGAGAGATGAGATATACAGTATGGAGCCTGAGGAGGTTTAACACCAGAGAGATGATATATACAGTATGGAGCCTGAGGAGCTTTAACACCAGAGAGATGAGATATACAGTATGGAGCCTGAGGAGGTTTAACACCAGAGAGATGAGATATACAGTATAGAGCCTGAGGAGGTTTAACACCAGAGAGATGAGATATACAGTATGGAGCCTGAGGAGGTTTAACACCAGAGAGATGATATATACAGTATGGAGCCTGAGGAGGTTTAACACCAGAGAGATGAGATATACAGTATAGAGCCTGAGGAGGTTTAACACCAGAGAGATGAGATATACAGTATGGAGCCTGAGGAGGTTTAACACCAGAGAGATGATATATACAGTATGGAGCCTGAGGAGGTTTAACACCAGAGAGATGAGATATACAGTATGGAGCCTGAGGAGGTTTAACACCAGAGAGATGAGATATACAGTATGGAGCCTGAGGAGGTTTAACACCAGAGAGATGAGATATACAGTATGGAGCCTGAGGAGGTTTAACACCAGAGAGATGAGATATACAGTATGGAGCCTGAGGAGGTTTAACACCAGAGAGATGAGATATACAGTATGGAGCCTGAGGAGGTTTAACACCAGAGATATGAGATATACAGTATGGAGCCTGAGGAGGTTTAACACCAGAGAGATGAGATATACAGTATGGAGCCTGAGGAGGTTTAACACCAGAGAGATGAGATATACAGTATGGAGCCTGAGGTTTAACACCAGAGAGATGAGATATACAGTATGGAGCCTGAGGAGGTTTAACACCAGAGAGATGATATATACAGTATGGAGCCTGAGGAGGTTTAACACCAGAGAGATGAGATATACAGTATGGAGCCTGAGGTTTAACACCAGAGAGATGAGATATACAGTATGGAGCCTGAGGAGGTTTAACACCAGAGAGATGATATATACCTGTACCAAAATAAAACCTCAAAACACACTGTCTCTGTCAAGTAGAATAACACCAACTGGTCTAAACATCCTAAAAGATTGTTCCTCAGAGTTCCTCTGTGTTTGTGCAGTGTGTTGCCCTCAAGGTATCAATGTGTTGCCTTCACCATGGACAACACACACACAGCAGCCTCCAGACATTAACCTGTTGCCCCCTGTCACATCTCACAGTCCTCCGTTCTATAGTGGGTTAGATGAATTTCGGACTGAAGAAAAGGGTTTTTATAAATCCTGAGGAATAGCGTGGCATGGCCCCCCCAGAGTTCTCATTATCAATGTCTCTGTGTGTCGTTTGTTAAAGGCACCAAAAAAAATTGCCCGTTTAAATCCCTGCATCTGTTCTGTCCTGATGTTGTTTGACAGCGGAGGGAGGAGGGGAGGTTCCCTCAGATGACACACAGTGAAAACAGGCCAGGGATTTGTGCTGCGTTAGCGTGAGTCATCTCTGAAGGGTGGTTTTTAATGGAAACAACAGACTTCGGATACTGAGGCTTTAAAATGTTGAAACAAAATCCCACATGAAAGCGGTGCAGCGGACTGATTTTGCCTCTCTTATATCTATATATCTAAATATCTATATCTCTCTCTTATATCTATATATCTATATCTCTCTCTTATATCTAAATATCTATATCTCTCTCTTATATCTACATATCTATATCTCTCTCTTATATCTAAATATCTATATCTCTCTCTTATATCTAAATATCTATATCTCTCTCTTATATCTATATATCTATATCTCTCTCTTATATCTATATATATCTATATCTCTCTCTTATATCTATATATCTATATCTCTCTCTTATATCTACATATCTATATCTCTCTCTTATATCTACATATCTATATCTCTCTCTTATATCTATATATCTATATCTCTCTCTTATATCTATATATGTATATCTCTCTTATATCTACATATCTATAGCTCTCTCTTATATCTACATATCTATATCTCTCTCTTATATCTATATATCTATATCTCTCTCTTATATCTATATATCTATATCTCTCTCTCTTATATCTATATCTCTCTCTTATATCTATATCTCTCTCTTATATCTACATATCTATATCTCTCTCTTATATCTATATATCTATATCTCTCTCTTATATCTATATATCTATATCTCTCTCTTATATCTACATATCTATATCTCTCTCTTATATCTACATATCTATATCTCTCTCTTATATCTATATATCTATATCTCTCTCTTATATCTATATCTCTCTCTTATATCTATATATCTATATCTCTCTCTTATATCTATATCTCTCTCTCTTATATCTATATATCTATATCTCTCTCTTATATCTATATCTCTCTCTTATATCTATATCTCTCTCTTATATCTACATATCTATATCTCTCTCTTATATCTATATATCTATATCTCTCTTATATCTATATATCTATATCTCTCTCTTATATCTACATATCTATATCTCTCTCTTATATATATATATCTATATCTCTCTCTTATATCTATATATCTATGTCTCTCTCTTATATCTATATATCTATATCTCTCTCTTATATCTACATATCTATAGCTCTCTCTTATATCTATATATCTATATCTCTCTCTTATATCTATATATCTATATCCCTCTCTTATATCTATATATCTATATCTCTCTCTTATATCTACATATCTATAGCTCTCTCTTATATCTATATATCTATATCTCTCTCTTATATCTATATATCTTTATCTCTCTCTTATATCTATATATCTATATCTCTCTCTTATATCTATATCTCTCTCTTATATCTACATATCTATATCTCTCTCTTATATCTATATATCTATATATCTATATATCTCTCTTATATATTCCAGTCTGGGGTTCAGAACATCAGAGAGCATCGGCATAGCAACGTTAGTGGTTATAAGATACCTTCTGAGGAGAAGAGAAGAGGAGAGGAGAGGAGAGGAGAGGAGAGGAGAGGAGAGGAGAGGAGAGGAGAGGAGAGGAGAGGAGAGGAGATATTACATGATGTCTCCCAGAGCAGAAAGCTCTGTGAAGGAGGCTGTGAAGGATAATTTCATTATCTTCAGCTACTAAACCAAAAGGCCTGGTAAACCAAAAGTCCTGTGATTGGTTGACTCTCCACAGCGAGACAGGAGACTGTGTGATGGTTGACTCTCCAAAGTAAGACAGGAGACTGTGTGATTGGTTGACTCTCCACAGTAAGACAGGAGACTGTGTGATTGGTTGACTCTCCACAGTAAGACAGGAGACTGTGTGATTGGTTGACTCTCCACAGTAAGACAGGAGACTGTGTGATTGGTTGAATCTCCACAGTGAGACACAAGACTGTGTGATGGTCGACTCTCCACAGTAAGACAGGAGACTGTGTGATTGGTTGACTCTCCACAGTGAGACAGGAGACTGTGTGATGGTCGACTCTCCACAGTGAGACAGGAGTGTGATGGTTAACTCTCCACACTAAGACAGGAGACTGAGTGATGGTCGACTCTCCACAGCGAGACAGGAAACTGTGAATATGGTTGATTCTCCACAGTGAGACAGGAGACTGTGTGATTGGTTGACTCTCCACAGTGAGACAGGAGACTGTGTGATTGGTTGACTCTCCACAGTGAGACAGGAGACTGTGTGATTGGTTGACTCTACACAGCGAGACAGGAGAGTTTGTTGTGCTGAGATGCTACACTTCATTCCTCAGGGGTAGATTTCCCACAGTGTTACTCCCAAAAGCAGAAGGTCTGTTGTTTTATTTCTCAATAGACTGTTCCGTTGAGCGCTGTTCCCCTCGGCTTCACATGAATGAGCTCAGGGAGAAAGGAGAGAGGAGAGAAGATAGTGGAGAGGAGAGAGGGGAGAGGATAGTGGAGAGGAGAGAGGGGAGAGGAGAGAGGAGAGAGGAGAGAGGATAGTGGAGAGAGGAGAGAGGAGAAAGGAGAGAGGAGAAAGGAGAGAGGAGCGAGGAGAGAGGAGAAAGGAGAAAGGAGAGAGGAGAGAGGAGAGAGGAGCGAGGAGAGAGGAGAAAGGAGAAAGGAGAGAGGAGAGAGGAGAGAGGAGCGAGGAGAGAGGAGAAAGGAGAAAGGAGAGAGGAGAGAGGAGAGAGGAGCGAGGAGAGAGGAGAAAGGAGAAAGGAGAGAGGAGAGAGGAGAGAGGAGCGAGGAGAGAGGAGAGAGGAGAGAGGAGAAAGGAGAAAGGAGAGAGGAGCGAGGCTCAGTGCAGCAGATTACATGTGTTGTTGTTTACCTGGTTCAGTCCAGGAATGTGTTGTTGTTTACCTGGGTCAGTCCAGGGATGTGTTGTTGTTTACCTGGGTCAGTCCAGGGATGTGTTGTTGTTTACCTGGGTCAGTCCAGGGATGTGTTGTTGTTTACCTGGTTCAGTCCAGGAATGTGTTGTTGTTTACCTGGGTCAGTCCAGGAATGTGTTGTTGTTTACCTGGGTCAGTCCAGGGATGTGTTGTTGTTTACCTGGGTCAGTCCAGGAATGTGTTGTTGTTTACCTGGGTCAGTACAGGGATGTGTTGTTGTTTACCTGGGTCAGTACAGGGATGTGTTGTTGTTTACCTGGGTCAGTCCAGGAATGTGTTGTTGTTTACCTGGGTCAGTACAGGGATGTGTTGTTGTTTACCTGGGTCAGTACAGGGATGTGTTGTTGTTTACCTGGGTCAGTCCAGGAATGTGTTGTTGTTTACCTGGGTCAGTCCAGGAATGTGTTGTTGTTTACCTGGGTCAGTCCAGGGATGTAGTGTTTTTTACCTGGGTCAGTCCAGGGATGTGTTGTTGTTTACCTGGGTCAGTCCAGGGATGTAGTGTTTTTTACCTGGGTCAGTCCAGGGATGTGTTGTTGTTTACCTGGGTCAGTACAGGGATGTGTTGTTGTTTACCTGGGTCAGTCCAGGGATGTAGTATTGTTTACCTGGGTCAGTCCAGGGATGTGTTGTTGTTTACCTGGGTCAGTACAGGGATGTGTTGTTGTTTACCTGGGTCAGTCCAGGGATGTGTTGTTGTTTACCTCGGTCAGTCCAGGGATGTAGTATTGTTTACCTGGGTCAGTCCAGGGATGTGTTGTTGTTTACCTGGGTCAGTACAGGGATGTGTTGTTGTTTACCTGGGTCAGTACAGGGATGTGTTGTTGTTTACCTGGGTCAGTCCAGGAATGTGTTGTTGTTTACCTGGGTCAGTACAGGGATGTGTTGTTGTTTACCTGGGTCAGTACAGGGATGTGTTGTTGTTTACCTGGGTCAGTACAGGAATGTGTTGTTGTTTACCTGGGTCAGTCCAGGGATGTGTTGTTGTTTACCTGGGTCAGTCCAGGAATGTGTTGTTGTTTACCTGGGTCAGTACAGGGATGTGTTGTTGTTTACCTGGGTCAGTACAGGGATGTGTTGTTGTTTACCTGGGTCAGTCCAGGAATGTGTTGTTGTTTACCTGGGTCAGTCCAGGAATGTGTTGTTGTTTACCTGGGTCAGTCCAGGGATGTAGTGTTTTTTACCTGGGTCAGTCCAGGGATGTGTTGTTGTTTACCTGGGTCAGTCCAGGGATGTAGTGTTTTTTACCTGGGTCAGTCCAGGGATGTGTTGTTGTTTACCTGGGTCAGTACAGGGATGTGTTGTTGTTTACCTGGGTCAGTCCAGGGATGTAGTATTGTTTACCTGGGTCAGTCCAGGGATGTGTTGTTGTTTACCTGGGTCAGTACAGGGATGTGTTGTTGTTTACCTGGGTCAGTTCAGGGATGTGTTGTTGTTTACCTCGGTCAGTCCAGGGATGTAGTATTGTTTACCTGGGTCAGTCCAGGGATGTGTTGTTGTTTACCTGGGTCAGTCCAGGGATGTGTTGTTGTTTACCTGGGTCAGTCCAGGAATGTGTTGTTGTTTACCTGGGTCAGTCCAGGGATGTAGTGTTTTTTACCTGGGTCAGTCCAGGGATGTGTTGTTGTTTACCTGGGTCAGTCCAGGAATGTGTTGTTGTTTACCTGGGTCAGTCCAGGAATGTGTTGTTGTTTACCTGGGTCAGTCCAGGGATGTAGTGTTTTTTACCTGGGTCAGTCCAGGGATGTGTTGTTGTTTACCTGGGTCAGTACAGGGATGTGTTGTTGTTTACCTGGGTCAGTCCAGGGATGTAGTATTGTTTACCTGGGTCAGTCCAGGGATGTGTTGTTGTTTACCTGGGTCAGTACAGGGATGTGTTGTTGTTTACCTGGGTCAGTACAGGGATGTGTTGTTGTTTACCTGGGTCAGTCCAGGAATGTGTTGTTGTTTACCTGGGTCAGTCCAGGAATGTGTTGTTGTTTACCTGGGTCAGTCCAGGGATGTAGTGTTTTTTACCTGGGTCAGTCCAGGGATGTGTTGTTGTTTACCTGGGTCAGTCCAGGGATGTAGTGTTTTTTACCTGGGTCAGTCCAGGGATGTGTTGTTGTTTACCTGGGTCAGTACAGGGATGTGTTGTTGTTTACCTGGGTCAGTCCAGGGATGTAGTATTGTTTACCTGGGTCAGTCCAGGGATGTGTTGTTGTTTACCTGGGTCAGTACAGGGATGTGTTGTTGTTTACCTGGGTCAGTTCAGGGATGTGTTGTTGTTTACCTCGGTCAGTCCAGGGATGTAGTATTGTTTACCTGGGTCAGTCCAGGGATGTGTTGTTGTTTACCTGGGTCAGTCCAGGGATGTGTTGTTGTTTACCTGGGTCAGTCCAGGAATGTGTTGTTGTTTACCTGGGTAAGTCCAGGGATGTAGTGTTTTTTACCTGGGTCAGTCCAGGGATGTGTTGTTGTTTACCTGGGTCAGTCCAGGAATGTGTTGTTGTTTACCTGGGTCAGTCCAGGAATGTGTTGTTGTTTACCTGGGTCAGTCCAGGGATGTAGTGTTTTTTACCTGGGTCAGTCCAGGGATGTGTTGTTGTTTACCTGGGTCAGTACAGGGATGTGTTGTTGTTTACCTGGGTCAGTCCAGGGATGTAGTATTGTTTACCTGGGTCAGTCCAGGGATGTGTTGTTGTTTACCTGGGTCAGTACAGGGATGTGTTGTTGTTTACCTGGGTCAGTACAGGGATGTGTTGTTGTTTACCTGGGTCAGTCCAGGGATGTAGTATTGTTTACCTGGGTCAGTCCAGGGATGTGTTGTTGTTTACCTGGGTCAGTACAGGGATGTGTTGTTGTTTACCTGGGTCAGTCCAGGGATGTGGTGTTGTTTACCTGGGTCAGTCCAGGGATGTGGTGTTGTTTACCTGGGTCAGTCCAGGGATGTGTTGTTGTTTACCTGGGTCAGTCCAGGGATGTGGTGTTGTTTACCTGGGTCAGTCCAGGGATGTGTTGTTGTTTACCTGGGTCAGTCCAGGGATGTAGTATTGTTTACCTGGGTCAGTCCAGGGATGTGTTGTTGTTTACCTGGGTCAGTACAGGGATGTGTTGTTGTTTACCTGGGTCAGTCCAGGGATGTGGTGTTGTTTACCTGGGTCAGTCCAGGGATGTAGTATTGTTTACCTGGGTCAGTCCAGGGATGTGTTGTTGTTTACCTGGGTCAGTCCAGGGATGTGGTGTTGTTTACCTGGGTCAGTCCAGGGATGTGTTGTTGTTTACTTGCATTCTAGCTCTAGATGTTTCATTTATTTGAACTTGTAAAGAGAAGGACTAGTTATCCTCAGTCTGCTCTTAGGGGAGGTATCTCCTACTAACTCTGTCTGATAGAGACCAGGCCCTGGGAGAGGGGAGGTATCTCTGTGCTCCAGTATCTCCTACTAACTCTGTCTGATAGAGACCAGGCCCTGGGAGAGGGGAGGTATCTCTGTGCTCCAGTATCTCCTACTAACTCTGTCTGATAGAGACCAGGCCCTGGGAGAGGGGAGGTATCTCTGTGCTCCAGTATCTCCTACTAACTCTGTCTGATAGAGACCAGGCCCTGGGAGAGGGGAGGTATCTCTGTGCTCCAGTATCTCCTACCAACTCTGTCTGATAGAGACCAGGCCCTGGGAGAGGGGAGGTATCTCTGTGCTCCAGTATCTCCTACTAACTCTGTCTGATAGAGACCAGGCCCTGGGAGAGGGGAGGTATCTCTGTGCTCCAGTATCTCCTACCAACTCTGTCTGATAGAGGTATCTCTGTGCTCCTGTCTCTCCTACTAACTCTGTCTGATAGAGACCAGGCCCTGGGAGAGGGGAGGTATATCTGTGCTCCAGTATCTCCTACTAACTCTGTCTGATAGAGACCAGGCCCTGGGAGAGGGGAGGTATCTCTGTGCTCCAGTATCTCCTACAAACTCTGCATGATAGAGACCAGGCCCTGGGAGAGGGGAGGTATCTCATACTAACTCTGTCTGATAGAGACCAGGCCCTGGGAGAGGGGAGGTATCTCATACTAACTCTGTCTGATAGAGACCAGGCCCTGGGAGAGGGGAGGTATCTCTGTGGTCCAGGAGAGGAGAATGCAGGTCGCTGAGAGGAGAGGAGAAATCATGGAGAGGAGAGGAGAGGAGAGGAGGGGAGAGGAGAGGAGGGGAGGGGAGAGGAGAGGAGAGGAGAGGAGAGGAGAAAGCAGGGGGCTGAGAGGAGAGGAGAGGAGAGGAAAGGAGAGGAGAGGAGAAAGCAGGGGGCTGAGAGGAGAGGGAGAAGGAGAGGGGGGTAGCAGCCATCTTAGCTGTATATATTCTCCTCCCTGTGTAAATCTGCTGAAAGCTCCCATCGACTTTGTTCACATGGAACGCAGACTTCAGACTTAATCATCCTCATTTTAAAGATCAATATCCACCAAACCAAGTAAATAAAGCTAATTGGGAATGTTGACAAATACTTACAACTTTTTAAACAAATCTGGATATGAACGTCGATTCAGAATGGCATTCAGAAAATCAGTAAAAACATCAATTCAAACAGGTGGTTCCAGTTGGTTGATAATCCGTAGACACGGTTGAATCAACATCACTCTGACAAACACAACACCACCACTTTATATTGATCCCATACTGTTTTCCTTCCTTTCATATTGGCTGTAATTCTGTCTGGTCATGTTGATGAGGAGGCTGCCTTTGTCTGGCCTCGTTGATGAGGAGGCTACCTCTGTCTGGCCATGTTGATGAGGAGGCTGCGTCTGTCTGGTCATGTTGATGAGGAGGCTTTCTCTGTCTGCCCTCATTGGTGAGGAGGCTGACTCTGTCTGGTCATGTTGATGAGGAGGCTACCTCTGTCTGGCCATGTTGATGAGGAGGCTGCCTCTGTCTGGTCATGTTGATGAGGAGGCTGACTCTGTCTGGTCATGTTGATGAGGAGGCTGCCTCTGTCTGGCCTCGTTGAGGAGGAGGCTGACTCTGTCTGGCCTCGTTGATGAGGAGGCTGCCTCTGTCTGGCCATGTTGATGAGAAGGCTGACTCTGTCTGGCCTCGTTGATGAGGAGGCTGACTCTGTCTGGCCTCGTTGATGAGGAGGCTGCCTCTGTCTGGTCATGTTGATGAGGAGGCTGCCTCTGTCTGGTCATGTTGATGATGAGGCTGACTCTGTCTGGTCATGTTGATGAGGAGGCTTTCTCTGTCTGCCCTCATTGGTGAGGAGGCTGCCTCTGTCTGGCCATGTTGATGAGGAGGCTATCTCTATTTCTCTCTCTCTCTCTCTCTCTCTCTCTCTCCCCATCTCTCTCTCTCACTCCATCTCTCTCTCTCTCTATTTATCTTTCTCTCTCTATATATATATATATATTTCTCTCTCTTCATCTCTCTCTCTCTCTCTCTCTCTCTCTCTCTCACTCCATCTCTCTCTCGCTCTCTCCATCTCTCTCTCTCTCTCTATTTCTCTTTCTCTCTCCATCTCTCTCTCTCTCTCTCTCTCCCTCTCTCTATTTCTCTCTCTCTCTCTCTCTCCCCATCTCTCTCTCTCACTCCATCTCTCTCTCTCTCTCTCTCTCTCTCTATTTCTCTCTCTCTGTCTCTCTCCCCATCTCTCTCTCTCACTCCATCTCTCTCTCTCTCTCTCTCTATTTCTCTCTCTCTCCATCTCTCTCCATCTCTCTCTCCATCTCTCTCTCTCTCTCCATCTCTCTCTCTCTCCATCTCTCTCCATCTCTCTCTCTCTCCCCATCTCTCTCTCTCTAGGTAGACAGCTGGTGCACAGTGGGGTATAAAAGGGGATTTGTTTATTCCCGTCCAACAAGAGAAATAAAACACATGATTAGTTGTATTGTATTTGTTCGACAGTAAACATAGTAAAAATATATTGTGAAGGCGGAACATTTCTGCCTTCTGCAACAATTCCAATCAGACATTCTGACTGTTTCTCTCTCTTGTCGAGGGTTTTAATGTTTTTTTCCTTTATCCCTTGAATAACATATTGTACTGTACTGTAGCAGCCTTGAATAACATATTGTACTGTAGCAGCCTTGAATAACATATTGTACTGTACTGTAGCAGCCTTGAATAACATATTGTACTGTAGCAGCCTTGAATAACATATTGTACTGTACTGTAGCAGCCTTGAATAACATATTGTACTGTACTGTAGCAGCCTTGAATAACATATTGTACTGTACTGTAGCAGCCTTGAATAACATATTGTACTGTAGCAGCCTTGAATAACATATTGTACTGTACTGTAGCAGCCTTGAATAACATATTGTACTGTAGCAGCCTTGAATAACATACTGTACTGTAGCAGCCTTGAATAACATATTGTACTGTACTGTAGCAGCCTTGAATAACATATTGTACTGTAGCAGCCTTGAATAACATATTGTACTGTACTGTAGCAGCCTTGAATAACATATTGTACTGTAGCAGCCTTGAATAACATATTGTACTGTAGCAGCCTTGAATAACATATTGTACTGTACTGTAGCAGCCTTGAATAACATATTGTACTGTAGCAGCCTTGAATAACATATTGTACTGTACTGTAGCAGCCTTGAATAACATATTGTACTGTACTGTAGCAGCCTTGAATAACATATTGTACTGTAGCAGCCTTGAAACCCACTCCCGTAGAGAAGCATTGACGCTGTTAAATGGAGATTCTCAGAACACACTGTCAACGTGTCACAATGGACCCGTTTTTGACCCTTGAGGTCGCCACGGTGACAGCGGTGGTTGCCATGACGACGTTCCGTACCTCCTACAGGTGGAAATCCCACTGGTCACGTGTGTTACCGACTCTGAAAAACAACATCCAGGAACCTCATAGTCTATCCGATGTCATTAGTTGTATTAATGTTGTGTTCTGAGCCAGGAACCTCAGTTGAAATGATGTCATTAGTTAATGTTGTGTTCTGAGCCAGGAACCTCAGTTGAAATGATGTCATTAGTTAATGTTGTGTTCTGAGCCAGGAACCTCAGTTGAAATGATGTCATTAGTTGTATTAATGTTGTGTTCTGAGCCAGGAACCTCAGTTGAAATGATGTCATTAGTTGTATTAATGTTGTGTTCTGAGCCAGGAACCTCAGTTGAAATGATGTCATTAGTTGTATTAATGTTGTGTTCTGAGCCAGGAACCTCAGTTGAAATGATGTCATTAGTTAATGTTGTGTTCTGAGCCAGGAACCTCAGTTGAAATGATGTCATTAGTTAATGTTGTGTTCTGAGCCAGGAACCTCAGTTGAAATGATGTCATTAGTTAATGTTGTGTTCTGAGCCAGGAACCTCAGTTGAAATGATGTCATTAGTTAATGTTGTGTTCTGAGCCAGGAACCTCAGTTGAAATGATGTCATTAGTTAATGTTGTGTTCTGAGCCAGGAACCTCAGTTGAAATGATGTCATTAGTTAATGTTGTGTTCTGAGCCAGGAACCTCAGTTGAAATGATGTTTTTCTTTTGAGAAATGAAGAAGTAGGGCTGTTCTTTCTAAGTGTCAAACTAACTGTTTGGTGTGCGTGAACATGGAACGCACTCCACGTTGTTTTTATCCGGTATTGGAAACAGTCTTAAATTGTATAGACTATTTACGCTTTAGGATACCTTAGGTTGGATTAGGAACGTTGTTTGAAATGTTTGGACCAAGTTTACAGGTAACTTATTAGATACTTTGAAGTCATGTTGGGCGAGTTGGAAACGGTGTTTTTACTGAATCAAACGCGCCAAATAAATTGACATTTTGGGGGGATATAAAGAAGCAGATCTTCAAAGGTAAGGTTGTTATTTCTGACTTTTGTGTCGCCACCTGCCTGGTTGAAAATTATTTTCATGTGATTGTGTGCGAGGCGCTGTCCTCAGATAACGGTGTGCTTTCTCCGTAAAGCCTTTTTGAAATCTGACACGGCGGCTGGATTAACAAGAAGTTAAGCTTTATTTTTATGTATTACACTTATATTTTTGTGAATTCTGAATATTGAATATCTCTGTAGTTTGAATTTGGCGTTCTGCCATTTCACTGGATGTTGTCAAATCGATCCCGCTAAAGGGATTGGCGCGCGAAGGGATCACTAACAGGTTAAAAATCCTTCTTTAACCCGTCTCCTCCACCACTTCATCTACACTGATTGAAGTGGATTTAACAAGTGACATCAACAAGGGATCTTAGCTTTCACCTGGATTCACCTGGTCAGTCAATGTAATGGAAAAAGATGGTGTTCCTAATGTTTTGTTGACTCCGTGTTTAGTATCAGTATTCAGCCCCTTTGTTTAGACCTAGATTAGTTCAGGAGTGAAACGAGGCCTAACAAATCACTCATTTACATGGACTCACTCTGTGTGAAATAATAGTGATTGACATGATTTTTGAATGACTACCCCCCTTTCTCTGTCCCTCATACATTCAACATCTGTAAGGTCCCTCGGTCAAGTATTTCATTTCAAGGACAGATTCAACTTCAAAGTCCAGGGAGCTTTTCAAAAGCCTCATAAAGAAGGGAAGTGATTGGTAGATTTAAAAAATAAATAAAATAATCTGACATTGAATATCTCTTTAACGCATAGTCAAGATAATAATTATGTTGTGGATTATATATTACCCAGACAGATCAGAGATAATAATTATGCTGTGGATTATATATTACCCAGACAGATCAGAGATAATAATTATGCTGTGGATTATATATTAAACCCCCCAGACAGATCAGAGATAATAATTATGCTGTGGATTATATATTACCCAGACAGATCAGAGATAATAATTATGCTGTGGATTATATATTAAACCCCCCAGACAGATCAGAGATAATAATTATGCTGTGGATTATATATTAAGCCCCCCCAGACAGATCAGAGATAATAATTATGCTGTGGATTATATATTAAGCCCCCCCAGACAGATCAAAGATAATAATTATGCTGTGGATTATATATTAAACCCCCCAGACAGATCAAAGATAATAATTATGCTGTGGATTATATATTAAACCCCCCCAGACAGATCAAAGATAATAATTATGCTGTGGATTATATATTAAGCCCCCCCAGACAGATCAGAGATAATAATTATGCTGTGGATTATATATTAAACCCCCCCCAGACAGATCAAGGATAATAATTATGCTGTGGATTATATATTAAACCCCCCAGACAGATCAAAGATAATAATTATGCTGTGGATTATATATTACCCAGACAGATCAGAGATAATAATTATGCTTTGGATTATATATTAAACCCCCCCAGACAGATCAAAGATAATAATTATGCTGTGGATTATATATTAAACCCCCCCAGACAGATCAAAGATAATAATTATGCTGTGGATTATATATTAAACCCCCCAGACAGATCAAAGATAATAATTATGCTGTGGATTATATATTAAACCCCCCAGACAGATCAGAGATAATAATTATGCTGTGGATTATATATTAAGCCCCCCCAGACAGATCAGAGATAATAATTATGCTGTGGATTATATATTAAGCCCCCCCAGACAGATCAGAGATAATAATTATGCTGTGGATTATATATTAAACCCCCCCAGACAGATCAGAGATAATAATTATGCTGTGGATTATATATTAAGCCCCCCCAGACAGATCAGAGATAATAATTATGCTGTGGATTATATATTAAGCCCCCCCAGACAGATCAGAGATAATAATTATGCTGTGGATTATATATTAAACCCCCCAGACAGATCAAAGATAATAATTATGCTGTGGATTATATATTAAACCCCCCCAGACAGATCAAAGATAATAATTATGCTGTGGATTATATATTAAACCCCCCAGACAGATCAAAGATAATAATTATGCTGTGGATTATATATTACCCAGACAGATCAGAGATAATAATTATGCTTTGGATTATATATTAAACCCCCCCAGACAGATCAAAGATAATAATTATGCTGTGGATTATATATTAAACCCCCCAGACAGATCAGAGATAATAATTATGCTGTGGATTATATATTAAACCCCCCCAGACAGATCAGAGATAATAATTATGCTGTGGATTATATATTACCCAGACAGATCAGAGATAATAATTATGCTGTGGATTATATATTAAACCCCCCCAGACAGATCAAAGATAATAATTATGCTGTGGATTATATATTAAACCCCCCAGACAAATCAAAGATAATAATTATGCTGTGGATTATATATTAAACCCCCCCAGACAGATCAGAGATAATAATTATGCTGTGGATTATATATTAAACCCCCCCAGACAGATCAGAGATAATAATTATGCTGTGGATTATATATTAAACCCCCCCAGACAGATCAGAGATAATAATTATGCTGTGGATTATATATTAAACCCCCCCAGACAGATCAGAGATAATAATTATGCTGTGGATTATATATTAAACCCCCCCAAACAGATCAAAGATAATAATTATGCTGTGGATTATATATTAAACCCCCCCAGACAGATCAGAGATAATAATTATGCTGTGGATTATATATTAAACCTCCCCAGACAGATCAAAGATAATAATTATGCTGTGGATTATATATTATTAAACCACCCCAGACAGATCAGAGATAATAATTATGCTGTGGATTATATATTAAACCCCCCCAGACAGATCAGAGATAATAATTATGCTGTGGATTATATATTAAACCCCCCCAGACAGATCAGAGATAATAATTATGCTGTGGATTCTATATTAAACCCCCCCAGACAGATCAGAGATAATAATTATGCTGTGGATTATATATTACCCAGACAGATCAGAGATAATAATTATGCTGTGGATTATATATTACCCAGACAGATCAGAGATAATAATTATGCTGTGGATTATATATTACCCAGACAGATCAGAGATAATAATTATGCTGTGTTTTATATATTAAGCCCCCCCAGACAGATCAAAGATAATAATTATGCTGTGGATTATATATTACCCAGACAGATCAGAGATAATAATTATGCTGTGGATTATATATTAAACCCCCCCAGACAGATCAGAGATAATAATTATGCTGTGGATTATATATTAAACCCCCCCAGACAGATCAAAGATAATAATTATGCTGTGGATTATATATTACCCAGACAGATCAGAGATAATAATTATGCTGTGGATTATATATTAAGCCCCCCCAGACAGATCAAAGATAATAATTATGCTGTGGATTATATATTACCCAGACAGATCAGAGATAATAATTATGCTGTGGATTATATATTAAGCCCCCCCAGACAGATCAAAGATAATAATTATGCTGTGGATTATATATTAAACCCCCCCAGACAGATCAGAGATAATAATTATGCTGTGGATTATATATTACCCAGACAGATCAGAGATAATAATTATGTTGTGGATTATATATTAAACCCCCCCAGACAGATCAGAGATAATAATTATGCTGTGGATTATATATTAAGCCCCCCCAGACAGATCAGAGATAATAATTATGCTGTGGATTATATATTACCCAGACAGATCAGAGATAATAATTATGTTGTGGATTATATATTACCCAGACAGATCAAAGATAATAATTATGCTGTGGATTATATATTACCCAGACAGATCAAAGATAATAATTATGCTGTGGATTATATATTAAACCCCCCAGACAGATCAAAGATACAGACGTCCGTCTGAACTGAGCTGCAGGACAGGAAGGAAACTGCTCAGGGATGTTGCCATGACGCCGTTTGCGGTTTTTTTAAACAGCTACAGATGTCTGTGATGGTAGAACACTGAGGAGGGATCAACAACATTGTAGTGATTCCACAATAATAACTTAAAAGACGAATACAAATATACAGAATAAAAAATATTGGGTTTTATAATAAATGATTTATAAGTTTATATCTTGTATTTAATTGTTTTAATTTAAATGGTTTATATGTTTATATCTTGTATTTAATTGTTTTATACTAAATGGTTCCCTATCCCCTTGATAGTATACAACTGGAGCACTGTGGGCCCTGGTCATAAATACTGAACTATAAAAGGAATTGGGCTGTTTAGGATATAACCTGCGTGAGAGGACAGGACTGTGTATCAGTCGAGAGAGAGAGAGAGGGGGAGGGAGAGAGAGAGAGAGAGAGAGAGAGAGGGAGAGAGAGAGAGAGAGAGAGAGAGAGTAATAGTGTAATTTGCCTAAACAAGTCTTATGGAAGTCTAAGTCTTAGGTTGGCAACATGGTGCGGTGAACAGAGGCTGCTGCCATCCAGAACCCAGGATTATTATTAACAGAGCGGGCGCTGGAGCACAATGGATTTAACTGCTCAGCACCTCCTATAAATGTGCTCCTTTTGTTTCCACTAAGGCTAATCTCTCCACACACAGTAGACTGCTAATGTTCTGCTGTGTCTCACACATAGAACAGACATAGAGGGTTCTACAGAGTCCTACAGCTGTCCTAGACACTACCAGTGTTCAACAGAGTCCTACAGCTGTGTCCTAGACACTACCAGGGTTCTACAGAGTCCTACAGCTGTGTCCTAGATACTACCAGTGTTCAACAGAGTCCTACAGCTGTGTCCTAGACACTACCAGTGTTCAACAGAGTCCTACAACTGTCCTAGATACTACCAGTGTTGAACAGAGTCCTACAGCTGTGTCCTAGACACTACCAGTGTTCTACAGAGTCCTACAACTGTGTCCTAGACACTACCAGTGTTCAACAGAGTCCTACAGCTGTCCTAGACACTACCAGTGTTCAACAGAGTCATACAGCTGTCCTAGACACTACCAGTGTTCAACAGAGTCCTACAACTGTCCTAGACACTACCAGTGTTCAACAGAGTCCTACAGCTGTGTCCTAGACACTACCAGGGTTCAACAGAGTCCTACAGCTGTGTCCCAGACACTACCAGTGTTCAACAGAGTCATACAGCTGTCCTAGACACTACCCGTGTTCAACAGAGTCCTACAACTGTCCTAGACACTACCCGTGTTCAACAGAGTCATATAGCTGTCCTAGACACTACCAGTGTTCAACAGAGTCCTACAGCTGTGTCCTAGACACTACCAGTGTTCAACAGAGTCATACAGCTGTCCTAGACACTACCAGTGTTCAACAGAGTCCTACAACTGTCCTAGACACTACCAGTGTTCAACAGAGTCCTACAGCTGTGTCCTAGACACTACCAGGGTTCAACAGAGTCCTACAGCTGTGTCCCAGACACTACCAGTGTTCAACAGAGTCATACAGCTGTCCCAGACACTACCAGTGTTCAACAGAGTCATACAGCTGTCCTAGACACTACCCGTGTTCAACAGAGTCCTAAAACTGTCCTAGACACTACCCGTGTTCAACAGAGTCATACAGCTGTCCTAGACACTACCAGTGTTCAACAGAGTCATACAGCTGTCCTAGACACTACCCGTGTTCAACAGAGTCATACAGCTGTCCTAGACACTACCAGTGTTCTACAGAGTCATACAGCTGTCCTAGACACTACCATTGTTCAACAGAGTCCTACAGCTGTCCTAGACACTGCCAGTGTTCAACAGAGTCCTACAGCTGTGTCCTTTTCAATGCTTCCTGACTGTCTAGCTTTTCATTTGTGTGATTATAATAATAATAATAATAAATTAAATTTGTAAATCAAATATCAGCTGGACACAGCCAGGAAACTGGATGAAGGAAGGTTCATTGTTAATAAGGATCGGCCCCCTTTTTTTTTCATTTTCCACCCTAAAATGACAAACCCAAATGTATCTGCCTGTATCTCAGGCCCTGAGGCAAGGATTTGCATATTATTGGTACCATTTGAAAGGAAACACTTTGAAGTTTATGGAAACGTGAAAGGAATGTAGGAGAATAAAACACAATTGATCTGGTAAAAGATAATACAAAGATAAAAGAAACCGTCATCTTTGAAATACAAGAGAAAGGCCATAATGTATTATTCCAGCCCAGGTGCAATTTAGATATTGGCCACTAGATGGCATCAGTGTACGTGCAAACTGTTCGACTGATCCAATGAACTGTTCAAAATTGTGCATCACGACTGCCCAAATGTGCCTAATTTTTTTATTAATAACTTTTCATGTTCAAAATTGTTCACTCTCCTCAAACAATAGCATGGTATTCTTTCACCGTAATAGCTACTGTAAATTGGACAGTGCAGTTAGATTAACAAGAAATTAATTAAGCTTTCTGACAATATCAGATATGTCTATGTCCTGGGAAACATTCTTGTTAATTACAACCTCATGCTAATCTCATTAGCTCAACCTCATGCTAATCTCATTATTTATTTTACCTTTATTTAACCAGGTAAGTCAGTTAAGAACAAATTCTTATTTTCAATTACGGCCTAGGAACAGTGGGTTAACTGCCTGTTCAGGGGCAGAGCGACAGATTTGTACCTTGTCAGCTCGGGGGTTTGAACTTGCAACCTTGCGGTTACTAGTACAACGCTCTAACCACTAGGCTACCCTGCCGCCCCATGAGGTTGAGCCTACGTTAGCTCAACCTCATGCTAATCACATTAGCCTACGTTAGCTCAACCTCATGCTAATTGCATTAGCCTATGTTAGCTCAACCTCATGCTAATCGCATTAGCCTACTTTAGCTCAACCTCATGCTAATCGCATTAGCCTACGTTAGCTCAACCTCATGCTAATCACATTAGCCTACGTTAGCTCAACCTCATGCTAATCACATTAGCCTACGTTAGCTCAACCTCATGCTAATCGCATTAGCCTACGTTAGCTCAACCTCATGCTAATCGCATTAGCCTACGTTAGCTCAACCTCATGCTAATCACATTAGCCTACGTTAGCTCAACCTCATGCTAATCGCATTAGCCTACGTTAGCTAAACCATCCCGCAGGGGACACACCAATCCTGAAGAAGTGTTTTTAACAGGTGTGCCTTGTTAAAAGTTAATTTGTGGATTTTTTTTCCTTCTTAATTATTGCGTTTGAGCCAATCAGTTGTGTTGTACTTTTCCCACCCTGCACTGTGAACACGGTCTGTCATTAAATAAAGCCATAAAAACGTATCATTGTTTGTATTATTAGTTTAAGCAGACTGTTTGTCTATTGTTGTGACTTACAGTGCCTTGCGAAAGTATTCGGCCCCCTTGAACTTTGCGACCTTTTGCCACATTTCAGGCTTCAAACATAAAGATATAAAACTGTATTTTTTTGTGAAGAATCAACAACAAGTGGGACACAATCATGAAGTGGAACGACATTTATTGGATATTTCAAACTTTTTTAACAAATCATAAACTGAAAAAATTGGGCGTGCAAAATTATTCAGCCCCCTTAAGTTAATACTTTGTAGCGCCACCTTTTGCTGCGATTACAGCTGTAAGTCGCTTGGGGTATGTCTCTATCAGTTTTGCACATCGAGAGACTGACATTTTTTCCCATTCCTCCTTGCAAAACAGCTCGAGCTCAGTGAGGTTGGATGGAGAGCATTTGTGAACAGCAGTTTTTAGTTCTTTCCACAGATTCTCGATTGGATTCAGGTCTGGACTTTGACTTGGCCATTCTAACACCTGGATATGTTTATTTTTGAACCATTCCATTGTAGATTTTGCTTTATGTTTTGGATCATTGTCTTGTTGGAAGACAAATCTCCGTCCCAGTCTCAGGTCTTTTGCAGACTCCATCAGGTTTTCTTCCAGAATGGTCCTATATTTGTCTCCATCCATCTTCCCATCAATTTTAACCATCTTCCCTGTCCCTGCTGAAGAAAAGCAGGCCCAAACCATGATGCTGCCACCACCATGTTTGACAGTGGGGATGGTGTGTTCAGGGTGATGAGCTGTGTTGCTTTTACGCCAAACATAACGTTTTGCATTGTTGCTAAAAAGTTCAATTTTGGTTTCATTTGACTGGAGCACCTTCTTCCACATGTTTGGTGTGTCTCCCAGGTGGCTTGTGGCAAACTTTAAACGACACTTTTTATGGATATCTTTAAGAAATGGCTTTCTTCTTGCCACTCTTCCATAAAGGCCAGATTTGTGCAATATACGACTGATTGTTGTCCTATGGACAGAGTCTCCCACCTCAGCTGTAGATCTCTGCAGTTCATCCAGAGTGATCATGGGCCTCTTGGCTGCATCTCTGATCAGTCTTCTCCTTGTATGAGCTGAAAGTTTAGAGGGACGGCCAGGTCTTGGTAGATTTGCAGTGGTCTGATACTCCTTCCATTTCAATATTATCGCTTGCACAGTGCTCCTTGGGATGTTTAAAGCTTGGGAAATATTTTGTATCCAAATCCGGCTTTAAACTTCTTCACAACAGTATCTCGGACCTGCCTGGTGTGTTCCTTGTTCTTCATGATGCTCTCTGCGCTTTTAACGGACCTCTGAGACTATCACAGTGCAGGTGCATTTATACGGAGACTTGATTACACACAGGTGGATTGTATTTATCATCATTAGTCATTTAGGTCAACATTGGATCATTCAGAGATCCTCACTGAACTTCTGGAGAGAGTTTGCTGCACTGAAAGTAAAGGGGCTGAATAATTTTGCACGCCCAATTTTTCAGTTTTTGACTTGTTAAAAAAGTTTGAAATATCCAATAAATGTCGTTCCACTTCATGATTGTGTCCCACTTGTTGTTGATTCTTCACAAAAAAAACAGTTTTCTATCTTTATGTTTGAAGCCTGAAATGTGGCAAAAGGTCGCAAAGTTCAAGGGGGCTGAATACTTTCGCAAGGCACTGTAGATGAAGATCAGATCCATTTTTTATTACCAATTAATGCAGAAATCCAAGCATTTCCAAAAGGTTCACATACATTTTCTTGCCACTATAGTCCTGTTTGGTCAAATTCCAAGTCCATATTATGGCAAGAACAGCTCAAATAAACAAAGAGAAAGGACAGTCCATCATTACTGTAAGACATGAAGGTCAGTCCATCATTACTTTAAGACATGAAGGACAGTCCATCATTACTTTAAGACATGAAGGACAGTCCATCATTACTGTAAGACATGAAGGTCAGTCCATCATTACTTTAAGACACATATGTCAGAGTCAAGGCCCGCGGGCCACATCCGGCCCGCAAGAAGGTTTTTTACGGCCCCTGGGATGATCTTGATTTATTATTAGAACCGGCCCGCAGCAAGCCGGCAGCCCGCAGATCTTTTACACGCACCAATACTACATTTCCCACAATGCAAAGGTGACGCACCGAGCAGTAGGCTGCTTCATTTCAATATTTATTGGCACAGCAGTCGTCAGCATCACAGTAAAATTAACTTTCAGATACCCATCAAAAATGGCAAAACGGAAGGTGGATACTGAGAACCGGGGGTTTCAAACAAGGTGGGAGTCGGAGTATATGTTCACGAAGGTAGCTGGAAAACCTGTGTGTCTTCTGTGTGGAGAAAGTGTGGCGGTACTGAAAGAGTATAATCTGAGACGACATTATGAAACGAAACACGCGGACAAAAACAAGAATATGGACATGGAACAAAGGCTACAAAAGGCAGAGGAATTAAAACGAGGCCTCAAATCTCGACAGGCTCTGTTCAAAAAAGCCAAATCACAAGGCCAGGCTGCTGTCAAGGCCAGTTTTATTTTGGCAGAAGAGATCGCTAAATCAGCCCGGCCATTTACGGAGGGGGATTTCATCAAAAACTGCATGATTAAAGTTTGTGACGAAGTTTGCCCAGAAAAAAGGCAACTCTTTTTAAATGTGAGTCTGAGCAGAAACACCATTGCCGAGAGAGTAGACCAGTTGTCCATCAATCTAAAAGAGCAGCTTGTGAAAAAGGGAAAAGATTTTATTGCATATTCCTTGGCTGTGGATGAGAGCACCGACATTTCTGACATTGCCCAGTTGTCAATTTTCATCCGCGGAGTGGACTCCAACCTAAGCGTGACAGAGGAGTTTTTGGCTTTACGTCCTATGCATGGCACAACTACGGGGCATGATTTGTATGAAGAGGTGTCAAGATGTGTAAATGAGATGGAGCTGCCTTGGGAAAAACTCGTGGGTTTGACAACCGACGGAGCACCTGCGATGTGTGGACACAGGAGCGGACTGGTGGCGAAGATACGGGAAAAGATGCAAGAGGAAAACGCGACAGGTGAGCTGACAGCTTATCATTGTATCATACACCAGGAAGCGTTGTGCGGTAAAGCCTTGAAAATGGAGCATGTAATGAGCATCATCACGCGCACAGTTAACTTTATCAGAGCCAAAGGTTTGAATCACCGCCAGTTCAAGGCATTTCTGACGGAGTTAGAAACGGAGCATGGTGATTTGCCTTATCACACAGAGGTGCGATGGCTAAGCCAGGGAAAGGTGCTTCAAAGATGTTTCGAGCTTCGTGAGGAGATTTGTCTGTTCTTGGACAGCAAAGGGAAAGACACAACACAACTCCGAGACGAAATGTTTCTGTGTGAAATGGCTTTTCTGTGTGACATCTGTGTGAGTCATCTGAATGCAATAAACTTGCAGCTGCAGGGTCGGGATCGTGTCATCTCTGATATGTACAGTACAGTGAAGGCATTTAAAACCAAACTGACTCTGTGGGAGACGCAGATGCGGAAAGAAAATTTGAGCCACTTTCCCAGCTGCCAGACCATGAAAGAGAAGCTCTCTACCAGTGCGTTCCCGAGCACACAGTTGGCTGATAAAATAGGTATGCTTGCCGCTGACTTTCGACGCCGATTTGCTGACTTTGAAGCACAAAAAAGCAGGTTGGAACTGCTCGGTAACCCATTTGCTGTTGACGTGGAAAGCTCACCACCAAACCTCCAAATGGAGTTGATTGACCTCCAATGCAATGATGCACTGAGGGCAAAATATGCGGCAGTGGGTGCTGCGGAGTTCGCCCGTTTCCTCCCCGGCACAATGCCCCAGCTGCGCATCCAGGCTGCTCAAACGTTGTCTATGTTTGGCAGCACATACCTGTGTGAACAACTGTTTTCTTTGATGAACCTGAACAAAACATCACACAGAAGTCGACTTACTGCTGAACACCTCCACTCAATTCTGAGGATTTCTTCAGCTCAGAGCCTTACCCCGAACATTGATGAACTTGTGGAAAAGATGGGACACCACCAAGTATCACCCTCAACCTCAAACAAGTGAACATTACTGTGCAATCACATATTTAGAGTTTTTACTCAGTTCAAGTTTAAAAGTTAAAATTTAATATTTGTTTTCACTGCATGTTACTTCTCCTTAAACAAAGTGTTGTTTTTGATTAATAGATTTTTGCACTTTATTTTTTTGTATTTCAATCCAATTATATTTTAAAAATATTTCAGTTGAGTGGATGATAGAAAATTGCTATTATTGTTTTTTCTTTGAAGTAAATTTAGCCCACTTTTGCTAAAATAGAAAATATAGTCTACTGATGGTGCCTTGAATACCGGTTTCTTTCATTTAATGTTCATGTTATGGGGATATTTATATAAAGGAAATTTGTCTTTTGTGTCTGTTGAAAATTAAAGATTACTGACAGAGCCATAAGAAAATATTGCTTTATTTATCTGATCATATTGTAATATATTTGTTAGGTTTTCAGTAGGTTCAATTAGGTTCACTAGACTATATGCGTCATTTAAAAATTTTTCAATGAACATTCGAACAGTCCGGCCCTCGTCTTGTAGCTGATTTTTTTATTTGGCCCTCCGTCCATTTGACTTTGACACCCCTGCTTTAAGACATGAAGGTCAGTCCATCATTACTATAAGACATGAAGGACAGTCCATCATTACTTTAAGACATGAAGGACAGTCCATCATTACTTTAAGACATGAAGGACAGTCCATCATTACTTTAAGACATGAAGGACAGTCCATCATTACTTTAAGACATGAAGGTCAGTCCATCATTACTTTAAGACATGAAGGACAGTCCATCATTACTATAAGACATGAAGGTCAGTCCATCATTACTATAAGACATGAAGGACAGTCCATCATTACTTTAAGACATGAAGGACAGTCCATCATTACTTTAAGACATGAAGGTCAGTCCATCATTACTGTAAGACATGAAGGTCAGTCCATCATTACTATAAGACATGAAGGACAGTCCATCATTACTATAAGACATGAAGGACAGTCCATCATTACTTTAAGACATGAAGGTCAGTCCATCATTACTTTAAGACATGAAGGACAGTCCATCATTACTTTAAGACATGAAGGACAGTCCATCATTACTTTAAGACATGAAGGACAGTCCATCATTACTTTAAGACATGAAGGACAGTCCATCATTACTTTAAGACATGAAGGACAGTCCATCATTACTTTAAGACATGAAGGACAGTCCATCATTACTTTAAGACATGAAGGACAGTCCATCATTACTTTAAGACATGAAGGTCAGTCCATCATTACTTTAAGACATGAAGGACAGTCCATCATTACTTTAAGACATGAAGGACAGTCCATCATTACTTTAAGACATGAAGGTCAGTCCATCATTACTTTAAGACATGAAGGACAGTCCATCATTACTTTAAGACATGAAGGTCAGTCCATCATTACTTTAAGACATGAAGGACAGTCCATCATTAATTTAAGACATGAAGGTCAGTCAATACGGAAAATGTCAAGATCTGAAAGTTTCTTCAAGTGCAGTCGCAAAAAAACATCATGCGCTATGATGAAACTGGCTCTCATGAGGACCGCCACAGGAAAGGAAGACCCAGAGTTACCTCTGCTTCAGAGGATAAGTTCATTAGAGTTACCATCCTCAGAAATTGCAGCCCAAATAAATACTTCACAGAGTTCAAGTAACAGACGCATCTCAACATCAACTGTTCAGAGGAGACTGTGTGAATCAGGACTTCATGGTTGAATTGCTGCAAAGAAACCACTACTAAAAGGACACCAATAAGAAGAGACAGTATTGTTGGGCCAGAAACCACTACTGAAGGACACCAATGAGAAGAGACAGTAGTGTTGGGCCAGAAACCACTACTGAAGGACACCAATGAGAAGAGACAGTATTGTTGGGCCAGAAACCACTACTAAAGGACACCAATGAGAAGAGACAGTATTGTTGGGCCAGAAAACACAATGAACATTAGACTCGGTGGAAATCTGTCCTTTGGTCTGATTTAAATGTTGAGATTGTAATCATTTTATATTAGCGGTCAGTTTAGAAGTTTTCTGTGGTAATTAGATATGACAGTATGACAGTTCCCAGCATCGTCCTGAAAACAGCTGACTGTGTTTTCACATCTCTACCATTGGTCTCTATAGACCTCTAGACCACATATGTCAGAGTCAAGGCCCGCGGGCCACATCCGGCCCGCAAGAAGGTTTTTTACGGCCCCTGGGATGATCTTGATTTATTATTAGAACCGGCCCGCAGCAAGCCGGCAGCCCGCAGATCTTTTACACGCACCAATACTACATTTCCCACAATGCAAAGGTGACGCACCGAGCAGTAGGCTGCTTCATTTCAATATTTATTGGCACAGCAGTCGTCAGCATCACAGTAAAATTAACTTTCAGATACCCATCAAAAATGGCAAAACGGAAGGTGGATACTGAGAACCGGGGGTTTCAAACAAGGTGGGAGTCGGAGTATATGTTCACGAAGGTAGCTGGAAAACCTGTGTGTCTTCTGTGTGGAGAAAGTGTGGCGGTACTGAAAGAGTATAATCTGAGACGACATTATGAAACGAAACACGCGGACAAAAACAAGAATATGGACATGGAACAAAGGCTACAAAAGGCAGAGGAATTAAAACGAGGCCTCAAATCTCGACAGGCTCTGTTCAAAAAAGCCAAATCACAAGGCCAGGCTGCTGTCAAGGCCAGTTTTATTTTGGCAGAAGAGATCGCTAAATCAGCCCGGCCATTTACGGAGGGGGATTTCATCAAAAACTGCATGATTAAAGTTTGTGACGAAGTTTGCCCAGAAAAAAGGCAACTCTTTTTAAATGTGAGTCTGAGCAGAAACACCATTGCCGAGAGAGTAGACCAGTTGTCCATCAATCTAAAAGAGCAGCTTGTGAAAAAGGGAAAAGATTTTATTGCATATTCCTTGGCTGTGGATGAGAGCACCGACATTTCTGACATTGCCCAGTTGTCAATTTTCATCCGCGGAGTGGACTCCAACCTAAGCGTGACAGAGGAGTTTTTGGCTTTACGTCCTATGCATGGCACAACTACGGGGCATGATTTGTATGAAGAGGTGTCAAGATGTGTAAATGAGATG
>NW_027257991.1:217500-247399 GCF_045791955.1 Oncorhynchus clarkii lewisi | reverse complement strand
GTATAGCCTACTGTTAGATTCTTTATGTTGAAGTGTCTCCATTATTAGTTCATGTATTATAATCATCTGTTCATTCTTTGTAGTTTGAAACATCTTTAATAAAAGGGGACATATTTTTCACAAGTCAATGTGGTTTATTGTTGTAGTTTGTTTACTTTTAGATGTATAAATCTCTCCTGATGTTGATATTGATTTATGATGCAGATTATTGTTATGATGTTGTGCCTTCAGAAAATATTCACTCCTTTACTTATAAAATGGGATAAAAAAAGAAAAATTTAATTTTTTTGTCAACGATCTACACAAAATACTCAACCCCCTGAGTCAATACGTGTTTGGATCACATTTGTCAGCAATTAGCTAGCTAGCTCTACTGTGTCGCACCGTCAGCTAGCTCTACTGTGTCGCACCGTCAGCTAGCTCTACTGTGTCGCACCGTCAGCTAGCTTTACCGTGTCGCACCGTCAGCTAGCTTTACTGTGTTGCACTGTCAGCTAGCTTTACTGTGTTGCACTGTCAGCTAGCTTTACTGTGTTGCACTGTCAGCTAGCTTTACTGTGTTGCACCGTCAGCTAGCTTTACCGTGTCGCACCGTCAGCTAGCTTTACCGTGTCGCACCGTTAGCTAGCTTTACTGTGTCGTACCAGCAGCTAGCTTTACTGTGTCGTACCAGCAGCTAGCTTCACTGTGTCGTACCGTTAGCTAGCTTTACTGTGTCGTACCAGCAGCTAGCTTTACTGTGTCGTACCAGCAGCTAGCTTTACTGTGTCGTACCAGCAGCTAGCTTCACTGTGTCGTACCAGCAGCTAGCTTCACTGTGTCGTACCGTTAGCTAGCTTTACTGTGTCGTACCGTTAGCTAGCTTTACTGTGTCGTACCGTCAGCTAGCTTTACTGTACCTCAGACCGTAAACTGATGAGGGAAAACACTTTGTTCTGAGTGGTAGTCATACATTATGTTCTCAATGCTCCTACTGTTGCACTAGAGCAGTGGTTTCCTCTCCTCGTCTCCTTTCCTTCCTCTCTATTGATAAGATAGAACTGAACTGATTAATCAAATACTGTGCCTGGTGCAGACATGCCGCATATTACTTCCACCTTTACTACGTTCACGTCGTCGTTGTAAAATATAATGCTTTCTCAATGGACTTACCTGGTTAAATAAATCCTAAATTAATGGTTTTCAGAAACAAGGAGAGGAAGCCATTTTGGATTAGTGGTGTGAACGGTGAACCCAGTGTGTACCAAGGACAGACTGATTCAGCCCATAGGTTGGCTTGTCTCTGGACATACCGTACCCATTGTGTTTTCCTGAACTCCTCTACTATCTTGGCAGCCATCTCGTAGTCCTCTAGGAGGCGATGGCGTAGCCGATCCATGAAGCCCTCTGGGCTGGCCGCAGCTGCAGCGGCTGGTACCTCGTCTCCTACAGGGGGGACAAGGAGAAGTTAGCCATTAGCTTAGCATAGTGCGCTAGTCTCTCATAGGGAAACAATGAGAGAGGGGCTAGCAAGTTAGCGGTTAGCTTAGCATCAAGTTCCTGTTCCTTTAACTTAAAATGTATTCTTCTATCCTCCCTTCCGTGAAGTAACCTGATCTCACCAATGAGAAAACAAAGGCAGCAACAAACAAAAAAAAGAGAGAGCAAGAGTAGTTGGCAGAGGAGGAAGTAGATTTTTGTTTCTGCTGAGTCATGTTGACAATGCTAGAATATGCTGACACTAACTGACTTCCCCAGTTAAATAAATACTGGAGACATGTGTTGTTTTAAATGAGTTAAGTCTGCTCATATGGCCTTCTGCTAACAGGACAACTGATAGAAACAACATTCTAGTAGTAGTTTAAAATAAAACACTTACTCGTGCACATTAATGTTATAAACGTTCAATTGATCTTTATCATGATAATTCTGTGAATGTGTTGTGAAATTGATTGTTGAGTATGTGTGTTGTGGTGTGTGTGCTGACTGGAGGCTGGGTCTAGCCTGTGTGTGTGTGTGTGTGTGTGTGTGTGCTGACTGGAGGCTGGGTCTAGCCTGTGTGTGTGTGTGTGTGTGTGTGTGTGCTGACTGGAGGCTGGGTCTAGCCTGCGATAACACATATCAGTGCAGGGCCTTATCTGCTGGAAATTTCAGCACAGATTTCACTCATGTGTGTGTGTGTGTGTGTGTGTGTGTGTGTGGGTGAGCCAGTCATGGCCCTGTTTTAGAGAGACAAGAGCAGGGCTCTGCTACTTAATGTCAAACGGGTGAGAGAGTGTGAGTGTGTGTGTGTGTGTGTGTGTGTGTGGTGAAACAGAGAGAGAGACAGAGAGAGCAAGCATCCTAGCAGAAGCAGGTAACCAATAAGAATGATAGACAACAGACTGACTACACAGTCAATTCAAAACCTAGTGTGTTGCCTGGCTAGTTAACTATTTCACCGACACTCATAACTACAAAATGGCCGACAACACATGAACGGGTGCGTTATTAAACCAACGTTACATACTCCTGTTGTAAAAACGCCTCTCAAGAGCTCAAATTTGGGCCTTTAACTTTCAAAATATTCCTAGAATAACCTAACTGACAACTAACGGAATATCTTAACCAGACAAGATCATTTTGATCAGCATGTCTTTGCTAGTTACCTTGCTTTGAAGTCGCCTACCGTAACCACCTCAAAGCATTTAGTTGGAATTGCAGTATTTTATAGTCCACTATGGGGTAGCCAATCATCCTCCAGGAGAGCCTTAAAGGGGCAGTGTTGTATTTTGAGACAGGCTCGACTATGAAGAGAAGCCAATAGACAGAGGATAGACTACATTTCAGTCTGATTCTCTACAGTAGTAGTAATAATGTATTTTTATTTTGTTAAGTGGTTCCTTGCAACATATAATGAGGTAAAAATGGTTTTACAGACGTTTTCTGACACACTTGACGGCATCCCGTTTCAGTCACACATCACAGGCGTGTTTTTTAAAAGGTTACAGACATGACTCTGGAGGTCGTTGCGGAGGCCTCGTCTGACCAGGTTGTAAGCCTCCTCCTTCTTCCCCAGACAGTTCAGGGTTAAACCCTTCATCGTCAGGGTCTCTGCAGGGTGGGGGAGGGGGAGACAACGAGAGGTCATCGTCAGGGTCTCTGCAGGGTGGGGGAGGGGGAGACAACGAGAGGTCATCGTCAGGGTCTCTGCAGGGTGGGGGAGGAGGAGACAACGAGAGGTCATCGTCAGGGTCTCTGCAGGGTGGGGGAGAGAGAAACAACGAGAGGCTTTATAAAAGGGGTCTACATCTCATCCATCTCCCTGACCTCCATGTTCTGTGAACTTGGGGTTGGACAGGATCTGCTTGCAGAACTTGAGTCCGTTTCTGTGCTGCTTGTGTTCGTAACGTCGCTGGGGAGAGAAAGAGAGAGAACAGTTGATCTTCCAGGTGTTTTGAATGGCTGAAAGCCTGCATGTACCTCCCACGCCAGAGACAATGACTCAGAGAGGCCGTGACAACGTGGTTTGTCACGGTAGAAAAACCTTCTTTATTCATTTACCTCAGAAAAGCGGTCTGACCAATACCAAGAGGGAAGTGAGACAAAGTGTTGACAAAGAGACGCTGATATGAAAACCAAGTGTCATCAAGGCAAAGGGTGGCTACTTTGAAAAATCTCATCTCAAATATATTTTGATTTGTTCAAAAAAAAATGTGTGGTTACTAATATATATATATATATATATATATATATATATATATATATATATATATATATATATATATATATATATGAGAGAGTTCTTTCACTTTTTTTGGAGCGCAAGGATTTCACCCCGCACCGACCCCTTCCACCCCGCACCGACACCTTCCACCCCGTACCGACACCTTCCACCCCGCACCGACACCTTCCACCCCGCACCGACACCTTCCACCCCGCACCGACACCTTCCACCCCGCACCGACACCTTCCACCCCGCACCGACACCTTCCACCCCGCACCGACACCTTCCACCCCGCACCGACACCTTCAACCCCGTAACGACACCTTCAACCCCGTAACGACACCTTCAACCCCGTAACGACACCTTCCACCCCGTAACGACACCTTCCACCCCGCAACGACACCTTCAACCCCGCAACGACACCTTCCACCCCGCACCGACACCTTCCACCCCGCAACGACACCTTCCACCCCGCAACGACACCTTCCACCCCGTACCGACACCTTCCACCCCGTACCGACACCTTCCACCCCGTACCGACACCTTCCACCCCGTACCGACACCTTCAACCCCGTACCGACACCTTCAACCCCGTACCGACACCTTCAACCCCGTACCGACACCTTCAACCCCGTAACGACACCTTCAACCCCGTAACGACACCTTCAACCCCGTAACGACACCTTCAACCCCGTAACGACACCTTCCACTCCGTACCGACACCTTCCACCCCGTACCGACACCTTCCACCCCGTACCGACACCTTCCACCCCGTACCGACACCTTCAACCCCATAACGACACCTTCAACCCCGTAACGACATCCATTATGCTGCTACTGCAGACTGGCCACTCGTGTGTGTGTGCGTGTGTGTGTGTGTGTGTCAGAGTCTAAAACACAGCTAAATTACCACCGCTTTCCTCTCAAATAGAAGCTATATTTAGCATCACGCTGTGCTGCTTAATCGCTACAGGGGAGAGAGGGAGGGAGAGAGGGAGGGAGAGAGGGAGGGAGGGAGAGAGGGAGGGAGAGCAGACTGAGCTACTAGCAGAGAGAGGGAGGGAGAGAGGGAGGGAGAGCAGACTGAGCTACTAGCAGAGAGAGGGAGGGAGAGAGGGAGGGAGAGCAGACTGAGCTACTAGCAGAGAGAGGGAGGGAGAGCAGACTGAGCTACTAGCAGAGAGGGTGGAAGAACGAGGGAGGCAGGGAGGAGATGGAGGGGGAGAGAAAGGGGGGGTTAACAGATGGCACTTCTGTGGATGTCCTCTTAATATCACTAATGGTGACGACACTGAAGCCTTTCACATATTCTGCTCACATTAGCTAAGATCAAAGTAGAAGAGGCCACACACACACACACACACACAATCACACGCTTCACTGAGAAGTCCCACTCTTTAGTACAAAGTAGACTCTTTGATTGACTGAATCTAAACTAATCACCTACCACAAGCTAAGAGACAAGATTCTACCAAGAAACTGTAGACGCATTGAGCAGCGAACGACAGGCCACCTCCGTCGTCAGACCAGGCCTCCTCCGTCGTCAGACCAGGCCTCCTCCGTCGTCAGACCAGGCCTCCTCCGTCGTCAGACCAGGCCTCCTCCGTCGTCAGACCAGGCCTCCTCCGTCGTCAGACCAGGCCTCCTCCGTCGTCAGACCAGGCCTCCTCCGTCGTCAGACCAGGCCACCTCCGTCGTCAGACCAGGCCACCTCCGTCGTCAGACCAGGCCACCTCCGTCGTCAGACCAGGCCACCTCCGTCGTCAGACCAGGCCACCTCCGTCGTCAGACCAGGCCACCTCCTTCGTCAGACCAGGCCTCCTCCGTCGTCAGACCAGGCCTCCTCCGTCGTCAGACCAGGCCTCCTCCGTCGTCAGACCAGGCCTCCTCCGTCGTCAGACCACCTCCTCCGTCGTCAGACCACCTCCTCCGTCGTCAGACCAGGCCTCCTCCGTCGTCAGACCAGGCCTCCTCCGTCGTCAGACCAGGCCTCCTCCGTCGTCAGACCACCTCCTCCGTCGTCAGACCAGGCCACCACCTCCGTCGTCAGACCAGACCACCACCTCCGTCGTCAGACCAGACCACCACCTCCGTCGTCAGACCAGACCACCACCTCCGTCGTCAGACCAGACCACCACCTCCGTCGTCAGACCAGACCACCACCTCCGTCGTCAGACCAGACCACCACCTCCGTCGTCAGACCAGACCACCTCCTCCGTCGTCAGACCAGGCCTCCTCCGTCGTCAGACCAGACCACCGTCGTCAGACCAGACCACCACCTCCGTCGTCAGACCAGACCACCACCTCCGTCGTCAGACCAGACCACCACCTCCGTCGTCAGACCAGACCACCACCTCCGTCGTCAGACCAGACCACCACCTCCGTCGTCAGACCAGACCACCACCTCCGTCGTCAGACCAGGCCACCTCCTCCGTCAGACCAGGCCACCTCCTCCGTCAGACCAGGCCTCCTCCGTCGTCAGACCAGACCACCACCTCCGTCGTCAGACCAGACGGCCTCCTCCGTCGTCAGACCAGGCCTCCTCCGTCGTCAGACCAGGCCTCCTCCGTCGTCAGACCAGGCCTCCTCCGTCGTCAGACCAGGCCTCCTCCGTCGTCAGACCAGGGCTCCTCCGTCGTCAGACCAGGGCTCCTCCGTCGTCAGACCAGGGCTCCTCCGTCGTCAGACCAGGGCTCCTCCGTCGTCAGACCAGGCCTCCTCCTGCGTCAGACCAGGCCTCCTCCTGCGTCAGACCAGGCCACCTCCGTCGTCAGACCAGACCACCACCTCCGTCAGACCAGGCCTCCTCCGTCGTCAGACCAGGCCACCTCCGTCGTCAGACCAGACCACCACCTCCGTCGTCAGACCAGACCACCACCTCCGTCGTCAGACCTGGTGTTGAGACGAAGTAGTCGACTGTTGGAACCAGTCAGTCTGTGAACTGATTATCCAATTTGAGCTCCTAAAATATGTTGAGCCGACATTCCAGAATGATGCTGTCTGTCAGGTCTTATAGACGGCTTAGCATCTAACAGTAACCAACATGTTCTGTCAAACATCATGTCTCGTCAGTGGATTAAAGCACGTTAGTCGCTAGGCCTTAGCCTGGGTGCCAGTCAGGTTCTGCTCTCTTTAGCTCCACAATGACAATAGGGAGTAGGCAAAAGCACAAACCAATCAGGGACCAGGCTAGCTAGACCTGTCTCTGGGCCCGGAGTTGGGCCTGTATCTGGGCCCAGTAGTAGTAGTAGTCTATAGTAACACAGACACCATGATGTGTCTAGACCTGTCTCTGGGCCCAGTAGTAGTAGTAGTCTATAGTAACACAGACACCATGATGTGTCTAGACCTGTATCTGGGCCCAGTAGTAGTAGTAGTCTATAGTAACACAGACACCATGATGTGTCTAGACCTGTCTCTGGGCCCGGAGTTGGGCCTGTATCTGGGCCCAGTAGTAGTAGTAGTCTATAGTAACACAGACACCTTGATGTGTCTAGACCTGTCTCTGGGCCCGTAGCTGGGCCTGTATCTGGGCCCAGTAGTAGTAGTAGTCTATAGTAACACAGACACCATGATGTGTCTAGACCTGTATCTGGGCCCGTAGCTGGGCCTGTATCTGGGCCCAGTAGTAGTAGTAGTCTATAGTAACACAGACACCATGATGTGTCTAGACCTGTCTCTGGGCCCGGAGTTGGGCCTGTATCTGGGCCCAGTAGTAGTAGTAGTCTATAGTAACACAGACACCATGATGTGTCTAGACCTGTCTCTGGGCCCGGAGTTGGGCCTGTATCTGGGCCCAGTAGTAGTAGTAGTCTATAGTAACACAGACACCTTGATGTGTCTAGACCTGTCTCTGGGCCCGGAGTTGGGCCTGTATCTGGGCCCAGTAGTAGTAGTAGTCTATAGTAACACAGACACCATGATGTGTCTAGACCTGTCTCTGGGCCCGTAGCTGGGCCTGTATCTGGGCCCAGTAGTAGTAGTAGTCTATAGTAACACAGACACCATGATGTGTCTAGACCTGTATCTGGGCCCGTAGCTGGGCCTGTATCTGGGCCCAGTAGTAGTAGTAGTCTATAGTAACACAGACACCATGATGTGTCTAGACCTGTATCTGGGCCCGTAGCTGGGCATGTATCTGGGCCCAGTAGTAGTAGTAGTCTATAGTAACACAGACACCATGATGTGTCAGGACCTGTCTCTGGGCCTGTATATGGGCCCAGTAGTAGTCTATAGTAACACAGACACCATGATGTGTCAGGACCTGTCTCTGGGCCTGTATCTGGGCCCAGTAGTAGTTGTAGTCTATAGTAACACAGACACCATGATGTGTCAGGACCTGTCTCTGGGCCCAGTAGTAGTAGTAATCTATAGTAACACAGACACCATGATGTGTCAGGACCTGTCTCTGGGCCCAGTAGTAGTCTATAGTAACACAGACACCATGATGTGTCTAGACCTGTCTCTGGGCCTGTATCTGGGTCCAGTAGTAGTAGTAGTCTATAGTAACACAGACACCATGATGTGTCAGGACACATTTGGATCCAGTCTTCCCTTGTAGCTTCAATGTAAGGTCAGTAACCCCAGGCAACGCCTATCTGACGTCTTCAACACTTAGCCTGCCGAATCCCTAAAATAACTCTGCCCACGGTGCTGTGACGGTACAGAGCAGGGTGAGAGACAGGCAGAGACAACACTGTGCTGTGGTGGTACAGAGCAGGGTGAGAGACAGGCAGAGACAACACTGTGCTGTGACGGTACAGAGCAGGGTGAGAGACAGGCAGAGACAACACTGTGCTGTGGTGGTACAGAGCAGGGTGAGAGACAGGCAGAGACAACACTGTGCTGTGGTGGTACAGAGCAGGGTGAGAGACAGGCAGAGACAACACTGTGCTGTGGTGGTACAGAGCAGGGTGAGAGACAGGCAGAGACAACACTGTGCTGCGGCTGGGGAACACTGCACACAATATACCCACAAACTACTAGCTTAGACTCCGGGATGGTTTACTGTAACACTGTTCAACCACATATCCTCCTCTCTCCCTCCATACATATCCCTCCACAGAATCCTCCTCTCTCCCTCCACAGAATCCTCCTCTCTCCCTCCATACAGTCCCTACACAGAATCTTAGTGTTCTCCCTCAACCCTCCATACAGTCCTAGTCTTCTCCCTCATCCCTCCATACAGTCCTAGTCTTCTCCCTCCATACAGTCCTAGTCTCCTCCCTCCATACAGTCCTAGTCTCCTCCCTCCATACAGTCCTAGTCTACTCCCTCCATACAGTCCTAGTCTCCTCCCTCCATACAGTCTTCTCCCTCCATACAGTCTATACAGTCCTTCCTCCCTCCATACAGTCCTATACAGTGCTAGTCTTCTCCCTCCATACAGTCCTAGTCTTCTCCCTCCATACAGTCCTAGTCTTCTCCCTCCATACAGTCCTAGTCTCCTCCCTCCATACAGTCCTAGTCTTCTCCCTCCATACAGTCCTAGTCTTCTCCCTCCATACAGTCCTAGTCTTCTCCCTCCATACAGTCCTAGTCTTCTCCCTCCATACAGTCCTAGTCTTCTCCCTCCATACAGTCCTAGTCTTCTCCCTCCATACAGTCCTAGTCTTCTCCCTCCATACAGTCCTAGTCTCCTCCCTCCATAAAGTCCTAGTCTCCTCCCTCCATAAAGTCCTAGTCTCCTCCCTCCATACAGTCCTAGTCTTCTCCCTCATCCCTCCAGTCTTCCTTGATGGGGGGTCACAAAAAACCTTAACTCATCATGAGGGCAGTTCCTCTTGTGTACTAGTACCCACATCCAACCCGTAGCCTCTTGACAGTGGAGAGAAATAATGTAGGTTTTAAAGTTCATTTGGCACAATTCTACACATTTTGCCATGGGGCAGAGAAAAGATTTTGCAATATTACACATTTTGCCACAGGGTGGAGAGAAATGTTTGTGGTTTTTAATACGATATCATAGTGAGACTGACTAACAAAATCAATGGGAAACTCCCCTGGCCAGTAATTCGACCATGATACCGAGGTTAGCTAGCTGGCCACTAAACACATTTAGCAACCTACATTTGTTTTTGCTGACGAGGGCAAATTGAAAAAAAAAATACAAAAGAGAATTTCTGCTTTGAAAGTTTTCCCAGGAAGAGTTGAGTTCAGGACAGGCCTAGATGAGCAGCTAACTCTCAGCGGTCATTCTGCAAGACAACTAGCTACATTCTCTAACTAGTAACTAGTTGGCACAACTTTACAAAACACAGCCATATTAGCTAGAAACCACAAAAGCAGCACCAAACATGTCAGCTGGCTGGAATTGCTGACACAGGACAAGGCTTTATTGTTTGTATATGGAAAGCCTACGTATGACTATATAGACAACAAATATAGCCAGTCATCTAGATAAAAACAGCTCTGATGTGGTTTTACTTAGCTACCTAGCTAGTTACTTAGCTAGATATCTCCAGTTAACTAACTAGTCAACGTAGTTACAGTAGCTGAGACAAGTTGCTACTAACTAACTAACTAACTCCCATTTGAAGATGACAGTTTTGGTCCTAAGTAACTGTAGCTAACTAGCTAGTAAACTAAACGTACCTCTGATATTAGTTCATTTAACGTTATATGTTTTATTGTCACATACACCGGATAGGCGTTTTTTACCGGGACACAACTCACACCACTTGTCATCCAAAATGTAATATAACAAACCAAACCAATACAAACGTTACCAGACAGTTGTTTTTGGGGTGAAGAAACGGGTCTTGGGGAACATTTCATGACCGTAACGACGAGTTGTTTACCAGACCTTTTGGTTTCCTGGTAGTTGGTAAACTAACGCGTTAGTGAATAAACTGCTGTGTTTAACTACAATGTGTTTTTAGAAACAACACCGTCCACATAACAAACAGCCCCACAAGGGTCTGACTGGCAGCCTGTGTTTGACTTCTGCCTTTATTCAAATCGAAGACGGCAGATATCCGGTTTATTACTAAACAGGCGAGGACGAGTGCAGGTTGTATTGGTGCGGATGGAGGAACCGGGCACCGGGCAATGAATATGAAGGTGCCGGTGGCTCTTTAAAAAACCATTGATAGTTACAGTTGCAAAAAAAACAACAACAAATTACAACAATAATCAACTCACCAAAAGTCTTTTGGAGGGTGTGTCTTCTTGCGGCGGTAGGGTTCATGTCGGCATGTTGCGGATGCAATGTCAAGTCCTGTCGTACTCAGCACATGTAAACGAAGAGCGGTTCAGCTAAATGATTCTCTCTCTCCGAGTCACTCTCGGCTCGATTGCTCTGTTTTCGGCCTCTCCTCTCTCACGTGATCGCAGACAGAAAGGAAAGGGTATACCCCCCCCCCCCCCCCTACCTCATCCTGTTTGCCTCCCTGACATTTTCAATAACTTGACACACGAGGGCGCCATAGCGGTACAAAACCAGAAAAACCTTACCCTTGCACCCGTGAACTGATGGGAGAAACCATCAGACTGTACTGAGTGCATGAGAACTGAGCAAGCTACTTGACGAGGAGAGTTTGTGTTTAGAGAGAAGAGGAAGTGGAAAATAGAGAAAGACTGACAAAAAAACTAAGAGAGAGGGAAGAAATGTGTGTGTATGCTCAGCTGATTGAGTAGCCTGTGTCTGTGTGAGTGAGTACTTATGTCCGTGTGTGTGTCTGTGTGCTTGAAAAAAATGAAAGCAATATTGTGTGTTTGTGTGTTATTTATTGTGCTGTGCAGAGGGCTAGTCACATCTCCCGTGTTCCATAGTGTTATCTGGTGGCCTCCTTTCTCCTCTACAGCTCCCACGGAGGCTTCTGCATTAATCACACTGCTACTTATACAGACAGGACTCTATACACACACTCTGTCTTCCTCCTCCTGTAGTCTTTCTCTACTCTCCCTCTTGTCTCTCTCCTGAAGAGCTCCTTCTCTCGTCTCTCCTGAAGAGCTTTTTCTCTCGTCTCTCCTGAAGAGCTCTTTCTCTTTTCTCTCTCTTTCTTCCCTCCAACTGTTATTTTCTCCTCCCCTCTCTTAATATATCATGATATGTAATATAATGTATAGTAAAATAAGAATATAGCAAGAAAATAACAATATTATAATATATAGTAATATTATAATATATAAATTCCATATTTTCTCCCCCCCTCTCATCTCACGTTCTCTTGCACCACATGCAGTGTAAGCAGTCTCCTCTGTCCCTCCCCCTATACGTGACATCATTTATTACGGGCAGGTGTCCCAAATGACACCCCCAATACATTTGTCGTGCACTACTTTGGATGGGTTCTGAACAAAAGTAGTGCACTACATAGGGAATAGGGTGCTATTTGGGGTGCATTTTTTAGTTTATTCCGCTGATTGAAGTGTGCAACGCATCATCCCAGACAGTAGTAGTGGATAATTGTCTGGAGCGGAGCAGGGTTTGATTAAGACTGTCTGGCTGTGCTGAGGCTTACTATACTGAATAGGACCGGAGGAGGCTGATATCTAAATCACTGATGTACCGATCCCAGGGGGAGGGAGAGAGTGTGTGTGACTGGAACAGGGTGACTGTGTGTGACTGGAACAGGGTGACTGTGTGACGGAGACCGAGCGAGGGAAGTAAAGGAGGGAAGATGACACATTTTCACACCTTTCCACATCTTTTCTCTCTCTCTGCTCTTGGAAGGTAACGCCACAGCACATACTCACAATGGGGGTGGGGTGGGTACTAAAAGGGTTGTTGCCCAACCTCATTCAACCCCATCCAGTCACCCCAAACTACACCCCTCTCCTCTCTCTCTTGTCCCCCTTATCTTCCTCTCCTCTCTCTCTTCTAGGTGGTGTGTCCGTCTGTCCTGAGGATGAGTAATGATGTTGTCATCTCCATGATTTTCCATTCATCAACGTCAGGACAGAGAAAGAGAGAGAGAGAGGGGGTATACTGTATAGAGACAGAGAAAGAGAGAGAGAGAGGAGGTATACTGTATAGAGACAGAGAAAGAGAGAGGGGGTATACTGTATAGAGACAGAGAGAGAGGGGGTATACTGTATAGAGACAGAGAAAGAGAGAGAGAGAGGAGGTATACTGTATAGAGACAGAGAAAGAGAGAGGGGGTATACTGTATAGAGACAGACAGAGAGAGAGAGGGGGTATACTGTATAGAGACAGACAGAGAGAGAGAGAGAGAGGACGTATACTGTATAGAGACAGAGAAAGAGAGGGGGTATACTGTATAGAGACAGAGAAAGAGAGAGAGAGAGAGAGAGGAGGTATACTGTATAGAGACAGAGAAAGAGAGAGAGGGGGTAAACTGTATAGAGACAGACAGAGAGAGAGGGGTATACTGTATAGAGACAGACAGAGAGAGAGGGGGTATACTGTATAGAGACAGAGAGAAAGAGAGAAAGAGGGGGTATACTGTATAGAGACAGAGAAAGAGAGAGAGACAGGGGGTATACTGTATAGAGACAGAAAGGAGGGGAAAGTGAATATACTGTATGGAGAGGAAGAGGAAGGGAAAGAGAGAGAGAGAAATACATGCAAATACAGAGAGAGAAACAGGAAGTGAACAAGAGGCGGAAACAAAAATGCAGCGAGAAAGAGAATGATCGGTAGAGGAGGAGCATCAGTGTGGTTTCTCTCTGGCCTCCCAGGAGGACAGCGAATATGATTCATGATTATTATCATCATCTTCAGACTGAATTAAGGCAGTGAGAAAGAGAATGATTGGTAGAGAAGGAGCATCAGTGTGGTTTCTCTCTGTCCTTCCAGGAGGACAGCGAATATGATTCATGATTATTATCATCATCTTCAGACTGAATTAAGGGAGCGCTGGTCTCTAGCAGATGTAGTTTAAATGATGTGCATGACTTCTCACTCAGAGTGCCAGTATTTCATTCCGGGGGGGAAAAGCACGACCGTGCAGCCTAAGCATTTGTATGTGTACATCATCAACCTCAACACATTCATTCCTTACAGAGTAGTTGAACATGGAACAGTTGGTTGTGTGTTTCTTGGTTTCTAGAAGAAAGTGTTGGTGTAATGTGTGCCCTCAATGGACAAAAGGGTTCCTACAAGACTCACACAACACGACAGAACCACAGAGGACAGGGGTCCCTCGCGTGGCTCAGTCCGTAGAGCGTGGCACTTGCAACGGCCAGGGTTGTGGGTTCGATCTCCACGGGGGGGGGGGGGGGGGGACCAGTACGGGGAAAAAATACAAAAATGTATCCAGTCAGTCTCTCTGGATAAGAGCGTCTGCTAAATGACTCACATGTAAATGTTGTCCTCTCACTACAGTCAGTCTCTCTGGATAAGAGCGTCTGCTAAATGACTCACATGTAAATGTTGTCCTCTCACTACTGTAAGTCTCTCTGGATAAGAGCGTCTGCTAAATGACTCACATGTAAATGTTGTCCTCTCACTACTGTCAGTCTCTCTGGATAAGAGCGTCTGCTAAATGACTCACATGTAAATGTTGTCCTCTCACTACTGTCAGTCTCTCTGGATAAGAGCGTCTGCTAAATGACTCACATGTAAATGTTGTCCTCTCACTACTGTCAGTCTCTCTGGATAAGAGCGTCTGCTAAATGACTCACATGTAAATGTTGTCCTCTCACTACTGTCAGTCTCTCTGGATAAGAGCGTCTGCTAAATGACTCACATGTAAATGTTGTCCTCTCACTACTGTAAGTCTCTCTGGATAAGAGCGTCTGCTAAATGACTCACATGTAAATGTTGTCCTCTCACTACTGTCAGTCTCTCTGGATAAGAGCGTCTGCTAAATGAATCACATGTAAATGTTGTCCTCTCACTACTGTCAGTCTCTCTGGATAAGAGCGTCTGCTAAATGACTCACATGTAAATGTTGTCCTCTCACTACTGTCAGTCTCTCTGGATAAGAGCGTCTGCTAAATGACTCACATGTAAATGTTGTCCTCTCACTACTGTCAGTCTCTCTGGATAAGAACGTCTGCTAAATGACTCACATGTAAATGTTGTCCTCTCACTACTGTCAGTCTCTCTGGATAAGAGCGTCTGCTAAATGAATCACATGTAAATGTTGTCCTCTCACTACTGTCAGTCTCTCTGGATAAGAGCGTCTGCTAAATGACTCACATGTAAATGTTGTCCTCTCACTACTGTCAGTCTCTCTGGATAAGAGCGTCTGCTAAATGACTCACATGTAAATGTTGTCCTCTCACTACTGTCAGTCTCTCTGGATAAGAACGTCTGCTAAATGACTCACATGTAAATGTTGTCCTCTCACTACAGTCAGTCTCTCTGGATAAGAGCGTCTGCTAAATGACTCACATGTAAATGTTGTCCTCTCACTACAGTCAGTCTCTCTGGATAAGAGCGTCTGCTAAATGACTCACATGTAAATGTTGTCCTCTCACTACTGTCAGTCTCTCTGGATAAGAACGTCCGCTAAATGACTCATGTAAATGTTGTCCTCTCACTACAGTCAGTCTCTCTGGATAAGAGCGTCCGCTAAATGACTCACATGTAAATGTTGTCCTCTCACTACAGTCAGTCTCTCTGGATAAGAGCGTCCGCTAAATGACTCACATGTAAATGTTGTCCTCTCACTACTGTCAGTCTCTCTGGATAAGAGCGTCCGCTAAATGACTCACATGTAAATGTTGTCCTCTCACTACTGTCAGTCTCTCTGGATAAGAGCGTCCGCTAAATGACTCACATGTAAATGTTGTCCTCTCACTACTGTCAGTCTCTCTGGATAAGAGCGTCCGCTAAATGACTCACATGTAAATGTTGTCCTCTCACTACTGTCAGTCTCTCTGGATAAGAGCGTCTGCTAAATGACTGACATGTAAATGTTGTCCTCTCACACAGAAACCACCAGACTGAAGACATTATATTTCATATGATCAGCGAGAACATTCTCTCTTTATTCGTATATTTTTTTTTTAGAAAAACAAGTGTTTTGTTTTTGTTTGTAATTGTCTTGTGTGTTTTAACATTTTCAGAATTCTGTACAGGATAAAAAGAAATAAATCACTGCTTTTAGGTACAGAGTCAAAATCTCAAACTAGAAAAAAAATAACTTCAGAATCAACAGTAGAAGAAGTTTTACAATAGAAATGAGCAGTTAAGACATCGTCAGAAGTGCAACGGCTCTGATGGGTTAAGAGTGGAAAACAATTACTGAAATAAAAATACTCTTCTATTTTTAATAAAAAACAAAACAAAACGGTAATTTCTTTACAGAGTAGAGATGGTAATTATCTGATGTAAAAAACATATTTACAAATAGCCGTTATTTAGTGGATGTATTGTCCCTCGTCGTCGTCACATCAGCACCGGTACAAACGAACAACTCAAAGTTTAAAAGAAGACAAAGTTACAGTTAACGACAATACATCGGAAAATTACGTTTGACTTGGTCCCGGAAATAATGTCCGCACCACAAATCCCACCCTATTCCCTACCGAGTGCACTACTTTCGACCAGGGCCCATAGGGAATAATGTGCCATCGGGGACACAGACAACGATATTTGGAGGAAGCTTCTTTTTTGTTGTTGTTGTTGGAAGGGAAATCCTTCACTTTGACAAAGAGGACCAAGAGTCAAGGGTCGCGACCTTTACGTGACCTTTGGGATCCCATAACACTGACCAGGAAGTGTTTAATGCTCAACCCTTCACACTCGACAAGCAGCCTCCTCTGAGTAGGACGAAGTGACGCCCCCTTTTAGACACTGACCTAAGATTAGTTTTGTGTTTGTCCTCTCCCAACAGTGAAGGGTGGAGGGTTTGAGGAACTGATCCTAGATCTCCCCTTAAGGGGCACTCTGACTGAGTCGGTCTTTCTCACAACACTACAGAACCACAGAGGACAACCTACATTACTAAAATATGAAAATAAAATATCAACTAAACATTTATCGAAACAATTTCATGGGCGTTTTACCAACCGTAGCGATGCTTTGGAGAGAGGTCAACTTCCAACTCACTTAGATACACTAAAACTACGTGTGTATCTGACGGAATATAATCAACAACATTTGTGTGGTTGCTATGGCGAGGCAGTGAACTAAACATGGGGTTAGTTAAGACTAGTAGAAGGTTTTTTGGCTGGTTTGTTGACATGACAGAATTCTCCCGTTCTCGTCACCTTGACGTTGAGAGAAGCCCGGGGTCAAACCTACCTCTTCCTCCGCCCAACATTCACCGTTGGGGGGTAAAAAAGAGGGGGGGGGGGGGGGGGGGGGGACACTGGTAATAGTGTCATTGTACAAGCCACCACCACAACCTCATTTTTGAAACCTCTCCATCTCGTGAGGGTTGGAGGTATGTATCTCTCTTCACAGTCAAACACTTGATGTTCGCAACACGTGGAACCGACAACACAGAGCTCAGATCCATCAACAGCTCGTTGTGTTTGGTCTACTGGACCAAAGCAGCAGAGGAGACAACAGAGATAGTATGAATTCAGTTGAAGGTAAAGTTAACTGTCAAAATAACATTTCATTTCAGACCAATTTGGGAAGAGAACTTACAATTTTTTAAAAGCAATAAACACAAAAAAATCCTGTCCTTGGGGATCCAAGATGGCCGACAAACGGCTGTTAGTTTCTATTTCAAATGAAGTCACTTGTGGTGCTTGAATACATTTACTGCCCAGCTAATCCTGTTTCTATACGTCTTTTTGATCCATTTCTATAGAGTTGGTAATAACACGGACAGAGGATGATGTCATGTTGTTACTCCCTTAACTGCCTGACTGACTAACTGACTGACTGGCTGACAATGATCTACTTCTCCTTTCAGCCGTCGGGGAGCGGTGTGTGTGTGGTGTGTGTGTGTGTGTGTGCTGTGTGTGTGGCGTGTGTGCAACAGCTACCAGTGAACAGGAAATGAAGAGAAGCTCGGCTGCTCGGCTCAGAGAGAGAGAGAGAGAGTAGGCCGGTTGCTTAGCAACAGGACCGCGGGGCGACCGCACAGCGCCTGCGCTAAATACCGCCACAAAAGAAGAACGCAATCTGTTTTGTTTTGATGTTTTCACAGTACACACAGCCAGACGAACAAACCAACCAACGCAGACAAAAAAACAAGTCTCTAGAGAGGAGAGATGGGAAAGAGTGGGAAGAGAGGGAGAGAGAGGGAAAAAGTGGGGAGAGAGGGAGAGAGGGGAGGGAGAGTGAGAAAGAGAGAGTGGGAAGGGAGGGAGAGAGAGAAAGAGGGAGGGAGGGAAAGAGTGGGGAGAGAGAGAGAGAGAGAGAGAGAGAGAGAGAGAGAGAGAGGGAGGGAGGGAGGGAGAGAGTGATCTCAACCACTTCTCAGACAGACAGAGGTGACAGCTCTCTACTGAGCTCTGATGGCTGTTACAGAAGTGGGTTGTGTGTTTATCTCCTTGCCTTTATCTCCTGCTTGTCTGTCTGCTTGTCTGTCTGCTTATATGTCCGTCTGTCTGTATGTCTGTCTGCTTGTCTGTCTGTCTGCTTGTCTGTCTGCTTGTCTGTCTGTCTGTCTGCTTGTCTGTCTGTCTGTCTGCTTGTCTGTCTGTCTGTCTGTCTGTCTGTCTGCCTGCCTGCCTGCCTGTCTGTCTGTCTGTCTGTCTGCCTGCCTGTCTGTCTGTCTGTCTGCCTGTCTGCCTGCCTGCCTGTCTGTCTGTCTGTCTGTCTGTCTGTCTGTCTGTCTCTCAAAGGGACCTGCATGTGTAGAAATGCTACGATCACATGCCACACGCCATCACACACAGCATGAATATAACGAGATGTGAAACCTGTCAGGCACAATCCAATAACCCAGGTATCCAAGAAGAACTAATACCGGAAAAATAAATAGAGATGTTCTACCCCTATATTGAAAAACAAATATTAAAAAGACTCTCCCCTGTTTGAGAGCTTGTAGGCAGCCTCCCGTCTCTCCTGTCTTGTAGTCAGTCTCCCATCTCTCCTGTCTTGTAGTCAGTCTCCTGTCTCTCCTGTCTTGTAGTCAGTGTCCCGTCTCTCCTGTCTTGTAGGCAGCCTCCCGTCTCTCCTGTCTTGTAGTCAGTCCCAGTCTCTCCTGTCTTGTAGTCAGTGTCCCATCTTTCCTGTCTTGTAGGCAGCCTCCCGTCTCTCCTGTCTTGTAGGCAGCCTCCCGTCTCTCCTGTCTTGTAGGCAGCCTCCCGTCTCTCCTGTCTTGTAGTCAGCCTCCCGTCTCTCCTGTCTTGTAGGCAGCCTCCCGTCTCTCCTGTCTTGTAGGCAGCCTCCCGTCTCTCCTGTCTTGTAGGCAGCCTCCCGTATCTCCTGTCTTGTAGGCAGCCTCCCGTCTCTCCTGTCTTGTAGGCAGCCTCCCGTCTCTCCTGTCTTGTAGGCAGCCTCCCGTCTCTCCTGTCTTGTAGGCAGCCTCCCGTCTCTCCTGTCTTGTAGTCAGCCTCCCGTCTCTCCTGTCTTGTAGTCAGTCTCCTGTCTCTCCTGTCTTGTAGTCAGTCTCCTGTCTCTCCTGTCTTGTAGTCAGTCTCCTGTCTCTCCTGTCTTGTAGTCAGTCTCCTGTCTCTCCTGTCTTGTAGGCAGCCTCCCGTCTCTCCTGTCTTGTAGTCAGTCTCCTGTCTCTCTTGTCTATCCTGTCTTGTAGTCAGTCCCAGTCTCTCCTGTCTTGTAGTCAGTCTCCTGTCTCTCCTGTCTTGTAGTCAGTCTCCTGTCTCTCCTGTCTCTCCTGTCTTGTAGTCAGTCTCCTGTCTCTCCTGTCTCTCCTGTCTTGTAGTCAGTCCCAGTCTCTCCTGTCTTGTAGTCAGTCTCCTGTCTCTCCTGTCTTCTAGTCAGTCTCCTGTCTCTCCTGTCTTCTAGTCAGTCTCCTGTCTCTCCTGTCTTGTAGTCAGTGTCCCGTCTCTCCTGTCTTGTAGTCAGTCTCCTGTCTTGTAGTCAGTCTCCTGTCTCTCCTGTCTTGTAGTCAGTGTCCCGTCTCTCCTGTCTTGTAGTCAGTCTCCTGTCTCTCCTGTCTTGTAGTCAGTCTCCTGTCTTGTAGGCAGTCTCCTGTCTCTCTTGTCTTGTAGTCAGTCTCCCGTCTCTCCTGTTTTGTAGTCAGTGTCCTGTCTCTCCTGTCTTGTAGTCAGTCTCCTGTCTCTCCTGTCTTGTAGTCAGTGTCCCGTCTCTCCTGTCTTGTGGTCAGTCTCCTGTCTCTCCTGTCTTCTAGTCAGTGTCCTGTCTCTCCTGTCTTGTAGTCAGTCTCCCGTCTCTCCTGTATGAACCTATGGGCCCAGTTGACACACTGCTAAAGGGTTGGGTTCAAATCACGGCCCAAAAGGACAAAACCAAAATCACTTCCCTTTCTTGAATGATATTTCACAACCACCAGACCGCGTTTACCATTAGAGGCCTTTTAAATACCGTGACAGTACACACACACACACACACACACACACACACATAAATACACGACACAGAACTCTTCCTGTCCGTTCTTTACAAAACAAAATATGCCGACTGTCCAGTTCTCTCGTCTCAATAAAGTTTTCCCCACGCAGTTTTGTCGTTAGTCCCTCCAGTAAAAACTCCCCACTACATTTCCAGCTCTGCTATTGGTTGGGGAAGAACTCTTCCATCCAACCGTCACTTGAGTCCAAGTCTGCCCCTGTCCCGTCGGCCAATCCGAACCCTCCGCCCGACGGCGCCACCTGCCCGCCAACGTATCCATAAGATGACAGGTCCTGACTAGACGTCCTCTGGTAGCCCTGAGGCTGACCTCCGACCCCTACCCCTCCTTGTCCCACATACCCTCCTCCACCTCCAGGGCCCACCCCCATCGCCGGCCCCTGTCCAAAGGCCCCCATGTTGGGCACGCCCTGGCCCATCACCCCCTGTCCCGGCATTACCATGGGTCTGGGCTGGTTGGTCCTTGGCTGTCCTGGTCCAGCCATGCCCGCCGCAGGGTTCATAGCCCTGGGGTCCATGGGCCCGGCCATGCCCGCCGCAGGGTTCATAGCCCTGGGGTCCATGGGCTGGCCCTGACCCATAGCCTGGGGGTGGCCCTGTGGGTGCCCAGGGAAGTGTTGCTTGGCCAGGCGTGGGTGTGGAGGCTGCTGTCCGGGTCCAGGCTGCATGGAGCCGTAGCCCCCCTGGGCCGAGCCAAAGCCCACCATATCGCCTGTAGTCCTGCCTGGTCCTCCTACCCCTCCTGGCCCTCCCATCCCCTGGAGGGACTGCCCCTGCTGGGGTGGCCACCCTCCCATCCCTCCCTGTGGTCCTCCTCCTCCCGGTCCTCCTCCAATTCCCAGCATGCCCTGCAACCTCTGGGCCTGGGCTTTGGGCGGCCCCTCGAGGGGCTGCTGGGACATGGAGTTGATCATCATCCCCTGTGGTCCTCCGTATCCTCCTCCTCCTCCAACCCCTCCTCCCGCCTGCCTCTGGACCCGCGTCACTGGGTTGTGTCCTGGTGGAAGACCCATGGAGGCCTGGACGCTTTGGTTCTGGTGCTGCATCATTTGGCTCATGGAGGGGTTGAGGCTGTAGAGGGACTGCTGGCCGGCTCCCTGCCCGCCGTAGGGGAGGCCCATGTCGGGTTGGGGACCCACCGAGCCACCTGGGATGCCCTGGTTCATCTGGACCATCTGCTGGTTCTGTTGTTGTTGTTGTTGTTGTTGGAGGAGGCGGGTGGCGCGGATGTTCTGGAGAGCCTGGCTCCTCACCGCCATCTCCTGGGGTGATCCTGGTGGGACAGAAAGGCAAGAGGAGAGGTTAGAGGTGAGAAAGAAAGAAGCAGACAGGAGGAGAGAGAGAGAGGGGGGGACAGGAGGGGAGGAGAGAGAGGGGACAGGGGGGGAGCAGAGAGAGGGGACAGGGGGGGAGAGAGAGGGGACAGGAGGGGAGGAGAGAGAGGGGACAGGAGGGGAGGAGAGAGAGGGGACAGGGGGGTAGGAGAGAGAGGGGACAGGGGGGGAGGAGAGAGAGGGGACAGGGGGGGAGGAGAGAGAGGGGACAGGAAGGGAGGAGAGAGAGGGGGGACAGGAGGGGAGGAGAGAGAAGGAGGACAGGAGGGGAGGAGAGAAAGAGGACAGGAGGGGAGGAGAGAGAGGACAGGGGGGGAGGAGAGAGAGGGGACAGGGGGGGAGAAGAGAGAGAGGACAGGAGGGCAGGAGAGAGAGGGGACAGGGGGGGAGGAGAGAGAGGGGACAGGGGGAGGAGAGAGAGAGGACAGGAGGGGAGGAGAGGAGAGGAGAGAGAGAGGACAGGAGGGGAGGGATGGGAGTAGAGCGAGGGGACAGGAGGAGAGAGGACAGGGGGGAGGAGAGAGGACAGGGGGGAGGAGAGAGAGGACAGGAGGGGAGGAGAGAGAGAGGACAGGGGGGAGGAGAGAGAGGACAGGAGGGAGGAGAGAGGGGACAGGAGGAGAGGAGAGAGAGGGGACAGGAGGAGAGGAGAGAGAGGACAGGAGGGGAGGAGAGAGAGGACAGGAGGGGAGGAGAGAGAGGACAGGAGGGAAGGAGAGAGAGAGGACAGGAGGGGAGGAGAGAGAGGACAGGAGGGAAGGAGAGCGAGAGGACAGGAGGGTAGGAGAGAGAGGACAGGAGGGTAGGAGAGAGAGGACAGGAGGGGAGGAGAGAGAGGGGACAGGAGGGGAGGAGAGAGAGAGGACAGGAGGGAAGGAGAGAGAGAGGACAGGAGGGGAGGAGAGATAGAGGACAGGAGGGGAGGAGAGAGAGGACAGGAGGGGAGGAGAGAGGATAGGAGGGGAGAGAGAGAGGACAGGAGGGGAGGAGAGAGAGGGGAGGAGGGGAGGAGGGGAGGAGAGAGAGAGAGGACAGGAGGGGAGGAGAGAGAGAGGACAGGAGGGGAGGAGAGAGAGAGGACAGGAGCGAAGGAGAGAGAGAGGACAGGAGGGAAGGAGAGAGAGGACAGGAGGGGAGGAGAGAGGATAGGAGGGGAGAGAGAGAGGACAGGAGGTTAGGAGAGAGAGGACAGGAGGGGAGGAGGGAGGACAGTAGGAGAGGAGAGAAAGAGGACAGTAGGAGAGGAGGAGAGGACAGGAGGAGAGAGAAGAGGTGTGCTAAAGACCAACAGAGTGGTCACTGAGGTTTCTGTGATCAATTTGTCCTTTTATTCATAGTTTGATTACTTCTTATAAGGTCACCAATATTCCACATGTGAAGTACATGATGTTGTTATCCAGAATGGAAAGACAAGCAGAGAGAACTAGACACAGACGACGTGAGCGAGGCACTCTTTAACTCTGGAAAGGTATCACGTCTGACCATTAAGTGCTGAGTGTTACGTACCAAACCAAAGTTGAAGCTAAATCAACTGGAAAGGAGAATATCTCCAACCCCTCCCTCCCTCTCTCTCTCTCTCCTCCCTCCCTCCCTCCCTCCCTCCCTCTCTCTCTCCCACCCTCTCTCTCTCTCTCCTCCCTCCCTCCCTCCCTCCCTCCCTCCCTCCCTCTCTCCAGCCCCCCTCCCTCCCTCCCTATATTAGCACCAGAAACTTGGCGTTAGCAGGTCGAGGAAAGGAGGGGAAGGAACACTAGCATGGAAATGTTTTTATATCTCCAATAAACCTCTTCTGACACCATTTCACTTATCGTCTGGGACATGGCCAGGCCAGGCCAGGCCAGGCCATGTCCCAGACGATAAGAATACAAGATCATTCCCAGAATACAAGATCATTCCAAAACTTCTCCCGAGTACATTGCCAGAAAAAAAATAAAACGTGAAAAAAACAACAATATATTGACAATATACCAGCTTTGGCCTGGCCTGCCTGCCTGCCTGCCTGTCTGCCTGTCTGCCTGTCTGTCTGTCTGCCTGTCTGTCTGCCTGTCTGTCTGTCTGTCTGTCTGTCTGCCTGTCTGTCTGCCTGTCTGTCTGCCTGTCTGTCTGTCTGTCTGTCTGACTCAGTCACTAGACTGTCTCAGTGCACTACCTTTGGCCAGGGTCACATAAACCATCTAGCCATCAGTAGAGCACTTTATAGGGGAATATATAGCCTGGTTACCAGTCTGTTTGTGCTAACATTCCAAATGTAAAGAAAGAGAGAAAAGGCCATTCCCACAGGAGTTTCTGACTGACAGAGTGGCACCTGCTGACCACCACGACTTAACCAGGAAGTCCAGTTGGACCCTGATCTGAGACCAGTCTCTACAAAACAAGACCTGACCTCACCAGCTGTGCTTCCATGAACTTGTCCAAAGATGTGGAGAAAGTTTGCATAGAAAACAGATGGCTGCTGTGGTGCCTTTCAATGTTACCATCCTGTGTCTATGAAAACAGATGGCTGCTGTGGTGCCTTTCAATGTTACTATCCTGTGTCTATTAAAACAGATGGCTGCTGTGGTGCCTTTCAATGTTACTATCCTGTGTCTATTAAAACAGATGGCTGCTGTGGTGCCTTTCAATGTTACTATCCTGTGTCTATTAAAACAGATGGCTGCTGTGGTGCCTTTCAATGTTACTATCCTGTGTCTATTAAAACAGATGGCTGCTGTGGTGCCTTTCAATGTTACTATCCTGTGTCTATTAAAACAGATGGATGTTGGAAGTGTTTCCATTAAGGCTGACAGTCTGTCTGTCCTCCTCCTGTCTGTCCTCCTCCTGTCTGTTTCATGTCTCAGGTAGCCTGTCTGTCCTCCTCCTGTCTGTTTCATGTCTCAGGTAGCCTGTCTGTCCTCCTCCTGTCTGTTTCATGTCTCAGGTAGCCTGTCTGTCCTCCTATCTGTATCATGTCTCAGGTAGCCAGTCTGTCCTCCTCCTGTCTGTCCTCCTCCTATCTGTTTCATGTCTCAGGTAGCCAGTCTGTCCTCCTCCTGTCTGTCCTCCTCCTGTCTGTTTCATGTCTCAGGTAGCCTGTCTGTCCTCCTCCTGTCTGTCCTCCTCCTATCTGTCCTCCTCCTGTCTGTTTCATGTCTCAGGTAGCCTGTCTGTCCTCCTGTCTGTTTCATGTCTCAGGTAGCCCGTCTGTCCTCCTCCTGTCTGTTTCATGTCTCAGGTAGCCAGTCTGTCCTCCTCCTATCTGTATCATGTCTCAGGTAGCCTGTCTGTCCTCCTATCTGTATCATGTCTCAGGTAGCCAGTCTGTCCTCCTCCTGTCTGTCCTCCACCTATCTGTTTCATGTCTCAGGTAGCTCGTCTGTCCTCCTCCTGTCTGTTTCATGTCTCAGGTAGCCCGTCTGTCCTCCTCTTGTCTGTTTCATGTCTCAGGTAGCCAGTCTGTCCTCCTCCTATCTGTATCATGTCTCAGGTAGCCTGTCTGTCCTCCTATCTGTATCATGTCTCAGGTAGCCAGTCTGTCCTCCTCCTGTCTGTCCTCCTCCTATCTGTTTCATGTCTCAGGTAGCCCGTCTGTCCTCCTCCTGTCTGTATCATGTCTCAGGTAGCCTGTCTGTCCTCCTGTCTGTTTCATGTCTCAGGTAGCCCGTCTGTCCTCCTCCTGTCTGTTTCATGTCTCAGGTAGCCAGTCTGTCCTCCTCCTATCTGTATCATGTCTCAGGTAGCCTGTCTGTCCTCCTATCTGTATCATGTCTCAGGTAGCCAGTCTGTCCTCCTTCTGTCTGTCCTCCTCCTTTCTGTTTCATGTCTCAGGTAGCCCGTCTGTCCTCCTCCTGTCTGTATCATGTCTCAGGTAGCTCGTCTGTCCTCCTCCTGTCTGTATCATGTCTCAGGTAGCCAGTCTGTTCTCCTCCTGTCTGTCCTCCTCCTATCTGTTTCATGTCTCAGGTAGCCTGTCTGTCCTCCTCCTGTCTGTATCATGTCTCAGGTAGCCCGTCTGTCCTCCTCCTGTCTGTATCATGTCTCAGGTAGCCAGTCTGTCCTCCTCCTGTCTGTCCTCCTCCTATCTGTTTCATGTCTCAGGTAGCCCGTCTGTCCTCCTCCTGTCTGTATCATGTCTCAGGTAGCCTGTCTGTCCTCCTGTCTGTTTCATGTCTCAGGTAGCCCGTCTGTCCTCCTCCTGTCTGTTTCATGTCTCAGGTAGCCAGTCTGTCCTCCTCCTATCTGTATCATGTCTCAGGTAGCCTGTCTGTCCTCCTATCTGTATCATGTCTCAGGTAGCCAGTCTGTCCTCCTCCTGTCTGTCCTCCTCCTTTCTGTTTCATGTCTCAGGTAGCCCGTCTGTCCTCCTCCTGTCTGTATCATGTCTCAGGTAGCCAGTCTGTTCTCCTCCTGTCTGTCCTCCTCCTGTCTTTATCATGTCTCAGGTAGCCCGTCTGTCCTCCTCCTGTCTGTATCATGTCTCAGGTAGCCAGTCTGTTCTCCTCCTGTCTGTCCTCCTCCTATCTGTTTCATGTCTCAGGTAGCCCGTCTGTCCTCCTCCTGTCTGTATCATGTCTCAGGTAGCCAGTCTGTCCTCCTCCTGTCTGTCCTCCTCCTGTCTGTTTCATGTCTCAGGTAGCCCGTCTGTCCTCCTCCTGTCTGTATCATGTCTCAGGTAGCCAGTGAAAGCCAGCATGGATAGAATGCAATAATTGTCTAACATTTGCCATGTTCTAATAACTGTCATGTGCCAACGTATCTCCACGGTCCGACGATCTCCACGGCCCGGCTCCACGGCCCGGCTCCACGGCCCGGCTCCATGGCCCGAGCCGCGGTGAACCTGCACACTGGACCCGAAATAATATGGTGGAACTTGCATCCAAACAGAAAAGCAAGGAGAAGATATTCAGGTTGAAATAGGTTTGTTTGTGTAGTTTTATAGTTATGAATGAAATGTGTAGTGTAGTTTTATAGTTATGAATGAACTGTGTAGACTAGTGTAGTTTTATAGTTATGAATGAACTGTGTAGACTAGTGTAGTTTTATAGTTATGTGATGACATCACGTGCCCGCGTCCCTTCAAAAGTATTCAGCTATCCTCGTTTACTCAGAAAAACACTGTTTACGTAATAATTTGTCTCAATACAGGAAGTCGAAGGGATAAACATCCGGACACCTCTCTCTCTGTCTCTCCCCTCTCTCTGTCTCCCCTCTCTCTCAGTCTCCCCTCTCCTCAGTCTCCCCTCTCCTCAGTCTCCCCTCTCCTCAGTCTCCCCTCTCTCTCAGTCTCCCCTCTCTCTCAGTCTCCCCTCTCTCTCAGTCTCCCCTCTCCTCAGTCTCCCCTCTCTCTCAGTCTCCCCTCTCTCTCAGTCTCCCCTCTCTCTCTGTCTCTCCTCTCTCTCTCTGTCTCCCCTCTCTCTCTGTCTCTCCTCTCTCTCAGTCTCCCCTCTCTCTCAGTCTCCCCTCTCTCTCAGTCTCCCCTCTCTCTCAGTCTCCCCTCTCTCTCTGTCTCTCCTCTCTCTCTCTGTCTCCCCTCTCTCTCTGTCTCTCCTCTCTCTCTGTCTCCCCTCTCCTCAGTCTCCCCTCTCCTCAGTCTCCCCTCTCTCTCAGTCTCCCCTCTCTCTCAGTCTCCCCTCTCTCTCAGTCTCCCCTCTCTCTCAGTCTCCCCTCTCTCTCAGTCTCCCCTCTCTCTCAGTCTCCCCTCTCTCTCAGTCTCCCCTCTCTCTCTGTCTCTCCTCTCTCTCTCTCTGTCTCCCCTCTCTCTCTGTCTCTCCTCTCTCTCTGTCTCCCCTCTCTCTCAGTCTCCCCTCTCTCTCAGCCTCCCCTCTCTCTCCGCCTTCCTTCCCTCTCTCTGTCTCCCCTCTCTCTCAGCCTCCCCTCTCTCTCAGTCTCCCCTCTCTCTCCGTCTCCCCTCTCTCTCCGTCTCCCCTCTCTCTCCGTCTCCCCTCTCCTCAGTCTCCCCTCTCTCTCAGTCTCCCCTCTCTCTCAGTCTCCCCTCTCTCTCAGTCTCCCCTCTCTCTCAGTCTCCCCTCTCTCTCTGTCTCTCCTCTCTCTCTCTGTCTCCCCTCTCTCTCTGTCTCTCCTCTCTCTCTGTCTCCCCTCTCTCTCTGTCTCCCCTCTCTCTCTGTCTCTCTCTCTCTGTCTCTCCCCTCTCTCTCCGCCTCCCCTCTCTCTGTCTCTCCCCTCTCTCTCTGTCTCTCCTCTCTCTCTCCCCTCTCTCTCTGTCTCTCTCTCTCTGTCTCTCCCCTCTCTCTCCGCCTCCCCTCTCTCTGTCTCTCCCCTCTCTCTCTGTCTCTCCTCTCTCTCTCCCCTCTCTCTCTGTCTCTCCCCTCTCTCTCTGTCTCCCCTCTCTCTCTGTCTCTCCTCTCTCTCTGTCTCCCCTCTCTCTCTGTCTCTCCTCTCTCTCTGTCTCCCCTCTCTCTCTGTCTCTACCCTCTCTCTCCGCCTCCCCTCTCTCTGTCTCTCTCCTCTCTCTCTGTATCTCCCATCTCCTCAGTCTCCCCTCTCTCTCTGTCTCCCCTCTCTCTCAGCCTCCCCTCTCTCTCCGCCTTCCTTCCCTCTCTCTCAGTCTCCCCTCTCTCTCAGCCTCCCCTCTCTCTCAGTCTCCCCTCTCTCTCCGTCTCCCCTCTCTCTCCGTCTCCCCTCTCTCTCCGCCTCCCCTCTCTCTCCGCCTCCCCTCTCTCTCTGTCTCTGCTCTCTCTGTCTCTGCTCTCTCTGTCTCTGCTCTCTCTCTGTCTCTCCCCTCTCTCTGTCTCCCCTCTCTCTCCGCCTCCCCTCTCTCTGTCTCTCTCTCCTCTCTCTGTCTCTCTGTATCTCCCGTCTCCTCAGTCTCCCCTCTCTCTCAGCCTCCCCTCTCTCTCCGCCTTCCTTCCCTCTCTCTGTCTCCCCTCTCCTCAGTCTCCCCTCTCTCTCAGTCTCCCCTCTCTCTGTCTCTGCTCTCTCTGTCTCTGCTCTCTCTCTGTCTCTCCCCTCTCTCTGTCTCCCCTCTCTCTCCGCCTCCCCTCTCTCTGTCTCTCTCCTCTCTCTCTGTCTCTCTGTATCTCCCGTCTCCTCAGTCTCCCCTCTCTCTCAGCCTCCCCTCTCTCTCCGTCTCCCCTCTCTCTCTGTCTCTCCTCTCTCTCTCTGTCTCCCCTCTCTCTCTGTCTCTCCTCTCTCTCTGTCTCCCCTCTCTCTCTGTCTCCCCTCTCTCTCAGTCTCCCCTCTCTCTCTGTCTCCCCTCTCTCTCAGTCTCTCCTCTCTCTCTCTGTCTCCCCTCTCTCTCTGTCTCTCCTCTCTCTCTGTCTCTCCTCTCTCTCTCCCCTCTCTCTCTGTCTCTCTCTCTCTGTCTCTCCCCTCTCTCTCCGCCTCCCCTCTCTCTGTCTCTCCCCTCTCTCTCTGTCTCTCCTCTCTCTCTCCCCTCTCTCTCTGTCTCTCCCCTCTCTCTCTGTCTCCCCTCTCTCTCTGTCTCTCCTCTCTCTCTGTCTCCCCTCTCTCTCTGTCTCTCCTCTCTCTCTGTCTCCCCTCTCTCTCTGTCTCTACCCTCTCTCTCCGCCTCCCCTCTCTCTGTCTCTCTCCTCTCTCTCTGTATCTCCCATCTCCTCAGTCTCCCCTCTCTCTCTGTCTCCCCTCTCTCTCAGCCTCCCCTCTCTCTCTGCCTTCCTTCCCTCTCTCTCAGTCTCCCCTCTCTCTCAGCCTCCCCTCTCTCTCACTCTCCCCTCTCTCTCTGTCTCCCCTCTCTCTCTGTCTCCCCTCTCTCTCCGCCTCCCCTCTCTCTCCGCCTCCCCTCTCTCTCCGCCTCCCCTCTCTCTCTGTCTCTGCTCTCTCTGTCTCTGCTCTCTCTGTCTCTGCTCTCTCTCTGTCTCTCCCCTCTCTCTGTCTCCCCTCTCTCTCCGCCTCCCCTCTCTCTGTCTCTCTCCTCTCTCTCTGTCTCTCTGTATCTCCCGTCTCCTCAGTCTCCCCTCTCTCTCAGCCTCCCCTCTCTCTCCGCCTTCCTTCCCTCTCTCTGTCTCCCCTCTCTCTCAGCCTCCCCTCTCTCTCAGTCTCCCCTCTCTCTCCGTCTCCCCTCTCTCTCCGTCTCCCCTCTCTCTCCGCCTCCCCTCTCTCTCCGCCTCCCCTCTCTCTCCGCCTCCCCTCTCTCTCCGCCTCCCCTCTCTCTCAGTCTCTGCTCTCTCTGTCTCTGCTCTCTCTGTCTCCCCTCTCTCAGTCTCCCCTCTCTCTCCGTCTCCCCTCTCTCGCTGTCTCCCCTCTCTCTCAGCCTCCCCTCTCTCTCAGCCTCCCCTCTCTCTCTGTCTCCCCTCTCTGTCTCCTCTCTCTCTCTGTCTCCCCTCTCTCTGTCTCGCTTCTAACACTCCCTCTCCCTCTCTCTGTCTCCCCTCTCTCTCTGTCTCTCCCTCTCTATGTCTCTCCCTCTCTCCCCTCTCTCTCTGTCTATCCCTCTCTCTCTCCCTCCCTCCCTCTCTCTGTCCCTCCCTCCCTCCCTCTCTCTCTCTCTCCCTCTCTCCCTCCCTCCCTCCCTCTGTCCCTCCCTCCCTCTCTCTGTCCCTCCCTCCCTTCCTC